>NC_133380.1:29159233-29222558 GCF_049309525.1 Garra rufa
TCATGCAAATTTTAACTGTCAGCATCTGTGTGCACATTCACATTAGCATCCTATCTCGTCTGAGAAAGATTTTCAGCATGTAGGTCACATTCTTGCAAAGATAAGTGTGTGTGTGTGTGTGTGTGTGTGTGTGTGTGTGTGTGTGTGTGTGTGTGTGTGTGTGTATGTGTGTACCTGGTATTCATCACGTTGTGGGGACCAAATGTCCCCACAAGGATAGGAATACCAGTAGATTTTGACCTTGTGGGGACATTTCTCAGGTCCCCATGAGGAAACAGGCTTATAAATCATGCACAATGAATTTTTTTGAGGAAGTAAAAGTTTGCACAATCTCCTGTGAGGGCTAGGTTTAGGTGTAGGGTAGGTGTAGGGCGATAGAAAGTACGGTTTTTACAGTATAAAAACCATTACGCCTATGGAATGTCCCCCATAAAACATGTAAACCCAACATGTGTGTGTGTGTGTGTGTGTGTGTGTATGTGTGTACCTGGTATTCATCACGTTGTGGGGACCAAATATCCCCACAAGGATAGGAATACCAGTAAATTTTGACCTTGTGGGGACATTTCTCAGGTCCCCATGAGGAAACAGGCTTATAAATCATGCACAATGAGTTTTTTTGAGGAAATAAAAGTGTGCACAATCTCCTGTGAGGGCTAGGTTTAGGTGTAGGGTAGGTGTAGGGCCATAGAAAATACGGTTTGTACAGTATAAAAACCATTACGCCTATGAATGTCCCCATAAAACATGTAAACCCAACATGTGTGTGTGTGTGTGTGTATTTGGAGAGTGTTTTTTCGCACTCTTTTTTGAGAATAGGTCGTTTTTCTAATCGTTATTCTATATTGTTTGCAGAATAAAAGGCTTGAAAAAATGTTGCCTTCACGAATGACATTAAAAAAATAAAGGGGTCTTTCGCTCGCGTGGTGCTGCCTGCGGGTTACTTTGGGGCGCGGGATGTTGCTGCGCGCACGTGAGTGATTCTGCTGACGGAGCGCTGCGGGAATCACTGCTGGCTTTCTATCAGTGATAAGGAATTTTTTGTTGTGTTCATGGAAGCAGGGAAGATTCAAAGTCCAGCTGTCGATGTTCTCACACATTCTGATCGTGACACAGACACACCACGCCTAAAGACTCCACCGTGAGGTGTTAAGTGAAACGGCAGCGCGTCCTGAACTCTTGCAGAGTAACTCCTGAAATTATGCGTAAGTGCGCTTATTATGGGACATCTATTTTGTCTCGATTTGTTTTGTTATGCGTGAGGAAACTGACTAAGTTATTGAGAAAGCTTGAATGCAGTGTGAAGTTGTAGCCTATCTTAAATATGTTTACTAGATATGCTATTTAGGCCACTATTTAGGCCATTATTTTTACATTATTTGCACCAAAAGCGTAATTCATGCTAAAAGCGACGCGTACTATTCAAAGCAACTTGCTGTGTTTATTTTAACTCTAGTAATCGAAAAATCATTCAGACATTCACCAAGATGTTAATTTCACAATATTAGTACCTTGTTAGCTTAATGTAATTAAAAATACATTAGCACAGGATCTAGGCCACTTTAAACCGTTTAGAGCATTCTGTGATGTAATTTTAATGCATTATGTCATGTGGTAACAGACTCAGAAAGTCTCAAAAAGTTATTATGATCTTCACTTTAGAATACTGGTCCAAATAAGTAATTCCTTCTGATGAATATGGTAATTCTTAAATCATTACTAGTGGGTTACCATGATCTTCACATTAGAAGTTAATTGTACATTTTGCATCATTCACATTAATTATGAACCTGCATATAGTATTTCTTAGTAGTTCTCTGGGAGATAAAAATAATACCGATTAGCCAATAGTTAACTACCACGTTCAACTGAATGCTATTACTTACTGATTCGTTAATTAGAATTTATTGTTAGTTTATATTAGTTACAATAATGTACTTCAGGTGTACTCTCAGGTGTACCTCAAATACATACATTATGTGAAAGAGGTTCAGGAATCCCTGCATTACGTGTAAATAAGAAATGTGTGCATTTTGATATTTTGAAAGACAAAAGCCTTCAGAAGAAATAGTCAAACATACTTAACAACAAATGGCTAACTAACCTTTTGAGTGATAATTTAAATAAAAATTAATGTGTTCATCAGTAGTTGATGCAATATTGAAACACTTCTTAAACCCAAATATATATTTTTGTAAATCCAGTAGTCAAATGCTGTGTAGCCACCTGACTAATAACTGGAAACTCGAAGACTTTCTGAATGTACTGTATATACATTTAAAAATGAATGTTTAAGGGGAGACACTATAGGCAAAAATGCTGTTTTTTTCATGCACCTGTTTGAGGGCTGGGCTTTTTGGTTTTTCATAAAGTTTTTTCAGACTTGGAAAGAATCCAAAGGACACTGTTTAGTGTTTATTTTATAGCACTTTATCTATTTGTGTCAAAAGATTTCAATTACAATCCATATTTTTAAATGCCGTTTTCTCAAAATGAGTTTTTTTCTTCTACACTAATCTCCACTTAAGTAGCACTTACACACACCAAACTTTACATTGTTATTCTTGTCTATATCCTGAAGGTTTTTACAGAGGGATTTGTTCATATTTAATTTGCTTGATTATATACAACATATTATTCCCCCAAAAATTGCGAAAACATATTGTTTTCTGTCTGTTCTAAGTATTTTCTGAATCATGGAATGACAAAATGAGATACCCAAAATTACCCCTGTAAAAACTTTAATATGTCATAAATATTAAACAACAATTTTAAAGCTGACTTCATCCAATGTTTAGATTTTTGTAATAGAAATGTATGCAAATTAGCGCATATTTCGTTAAATAATGCCTCATTTGCATATTAAAACCTAACATTTTAAAACGTGTAATACAAAAAATATTTGCAATTATCAATGTAATCAATCAAATGGGTAAGGCAATAACTTTTAGTTAAAATGTTTACCCTATTCACCTGCAGTGTCTCGCCTTAAAAGATAAAAAAGAAGAAGAATTATTGCTATTGTGTGAATAATATGTAATCATGTAATCAATAAAAAGTAATGTAGCCTATTCAATTTACTATAATTTCAGTTACTTCTTTTTTAAAAATCTGATTACATAATTCAGATCACATGTAATTAAAACTCAGCTCTGGCTGTCATTCAAGAGAACTACACAAATGCATTTCAAACACCTACATGATGTTCTTGCTTCCTCCATGAGTAAATGCACATCAATGGGTGAAGTTTTCTAGTGTATTTACTATTACATTTCAGGTAATGTGGTATGATCCATTTCGTTTCCAAAATTACTTTTATGACTTTCAGGGGGTCACATAGTAATAATCAAGTAATAGGCTGAGTAATTTGGGTGTACCGTCAGGTACTCAAGTGAAACATTGGCTATTCTGCACTTCAAACATTTTTTTAAATACTGTTTTTTTTTACACTACCAGTCAAAAGTTTTTGAACAGTAAGATATTTAATGTCTCTTCTGCTCACCAAGCCTGCATTTATTTGATTCAAAGTGCAGCAAAAACAATTTTGAAATATTATATTTAAAATAACTGTTTTCTATTTGTATATATTTTAAAATGTAATTTATTTCTGTGATTTCAAAGCTGAATTTTTAGCTGGTAGAGTATAGCTTATTGTATTCATAGTCTATGTGCAAAAAGAGTCACCATTGGTGAGGGGTTAGTGAGATGTGTGGGAGATTAAAAACCTTAATTAAAACCCCACAACCATTATTTCACTCCCTGGTTTCATGGTCAGTGGAAAGACTTGGCAGAGTCTTTCAGTATTGGCTAATGTTGAAGAACTTCCTATTGATTTATTTTCTCACAGTCTAATAACAGCAGAGGTCTGTTGCAGATGTTATGAAACACTCAAGCGGTGTATAGAGAGACTATGGAAAACACCCGATCACCTTCATAATTCAGGGAATGCTGTGAGGTGTTTCATCGCGTGGGGTTTTCTCATCGATTTTTCCATGCATGCATCTCTATATTTTGTATGTGTTTATGAATGAGATGCACTACATCTCTCCAGTCGCTTCTGAGCCTCCCATGATCAATTTTTCAAAACAACATCTAGAAATTATAAATAGAGGGATGCCTGGTGTGTGTTCCGTGTCCTCGACTCCGATTGGCTCTCGTGGGTTTCTAGTCGCTCTGCGTGGCAACAGCCTCCCCATCCACCCAGCAACCCCCGTTAGTGATGCTGCGCCTCAGAGGGGCTGCGCTGCAGCATCCGGAGGAGTAGTCATGGCAACGGCGCTCTGACCCTGGGTTGTGCTTTAGCTGCAGTAACTAAAAGGCTTGACCTGGATTCTGCACTGCTGGTTTAGTAAGACATGAACAGCTGACCTGCTTTACATTGTCTGGGCTCTGTCGGACAGCACCACACCGATCTTGGAGAAATCTAAGCTGCATTACATCCTCTGCTCTCTATAGAAACTTTACATGTGATAGCAATACTGCTGAGCTATTATGTAAATGCATTACATTAATGCGCAGTTTGTTGAGCATTATACATAGAACTGCGTTGAGCCTAGCTACACAAGGTGTGGCATTCAGCATGAATAATTGTAGACAGACGTGAGTGATTGTATTATTGCTATTTTAACAGGTTTAATGGCAGTGGAAGCTGTAGTCGACAGAATCTTTTTTTTTTTCCTAGAGCTTAGCTGGAAGGGGAGTGTGGTCTTTTCCACCACTAATATTACACTGACACTTCATCCCATCACCCACATGCTGCCATGCTTTACCACATACTGTGATAATATATATATAAAAAAAAATGTGGATACTGATTTGATGTGTTCTCTCGCTAGAACAAATTCACCCTTAGCATAATAAATGCGATTCTTTGATATCATCATTGAAACTACTGAAATCATGTCCTGTTTTTGTTGCATTTATTCACTATGGAGGTTCAAAACAAAACAACAACAAAAATAATCCTGTTTTCTCTTTGAATTAATATGATTTTTTCTTGCAACAAGACTATATATCTTAAATTTTGCTTTTCAAATAAATGTATCTTGATTCAAGAATGTTTAGGTATTTATAGTAGGAAAAAGTCAAAAATACTACGTAAGAAAATACATTTTGCAGTGTATAGGCACACATGCACACTCTTTAAAAATGTCACTTTCGTTCTTGTGACAAACTAAAACACACAGAATGAAATTTTTTATGTATACAGAGGTGCTTAAAAGTTTGTGAACCCTTTAGAATTCTAGATTTCTAGATTTCTACCTAAGTTATGACCCAATAGATCATTAGATTTTCATGCAAATCCGAAGAGTTAACAAAGAGAACCCAATCAAACAATTGAGATAAAAATCTATACTTCATCATTTTTTTTGTTTCTGGAAAATGATCTAATATTTCATATATAGACTATATGTGACCCTGGACCACAAAACCAGCCATAAGTAGCATGGGTATATTTGTAGCAATGGCCAACAAAACATTGTAGGGTTAAAATTATTGATTTTTCTTTTATGCCAAAAATCATTAGGATATTAAGTAAAGATCATGTTCCTTGGATATTTTGTAAATCTCCCACCGTAAATATATCAAAACTTAATTTTTGATTAGTAGTATGCATTGCTAAGGACTTCATTTGGACAACTTTAAAGGGGATTTTCTCAATATTTAATTTTTTTGCACCCTCAGATTGCAGATTTTCAAATAGTTGTATCTCGTCCAAATATTGTCCTATCCCAACAAACCATACATCAAGCTTATTTATTCAGCTTTCGGATGATGTATAAATCTGACCCTTATGACTGGCTTTGTGGTCCAGGGTCACTTGTGTGTTTCAATCAATAGGGTGACTATAAGGTGTCAATGTGTGGCCTGTTTTAATTAAAGAACAGGGATCTATCAAAGTCTAATCATGTTTGTGGAAGTAAATCATGGCATGAACAAAGGAGATCTCTGAGGACCTCAGAAAAAAAAGAGTTGTTGTTGCGCATCAGGCTGGAAAAGGTTACAAAGCCATCTCTAAAGAGTTTGGACTCCACAGGAAATTCAAGACTATTGTTACCAAACCATTGGTAACAAACAAAGGTCACTCCAAAGCTAGATCTGTAATAGTCTGCGAGGTTGCAAAGGACTCCTGGATAACTTCTAAGTAACTAAACGCCTTTTTCACATTAGCTAACGGTAATGTTCATGAGTCCACTATCAAGAGAACACTGAACAACCAAAAAGAATATCGCTGGCCTTCTGCACTTTGCTAAAGATCACGTGGACAAGCCAAAGGACTGTTGGAGAAATGTTTAATGGATGGATGAGACCAAAATAGAAATTTTGGGGTCAAATGAGAAGCGTTATGTTTGAAGAATGGAAAAGACTGCATTCCAGCATAAGAACGTTATCCCAGCTGTGAAACATAATGGTGGTGGTATCACAGTTTGGGTCTGATTTGCTGCATCTGGGCCAGGTCGGCTTGCCATCACTGATAGAATTCTGAATTTTGAGTTATACCAGCAAACTCTAAAATTTGTCCAAGATTCAGCTCTATTTGTCCAAGAGCTGAATCTCAAGAGAAAGTCGGTCATGCAGCAAGACAATGAACCCAAGCACACGTGATTCTACCAAAGTATGGTTAAAGAAGAACAAATTAATGTAGTGTTGCATTTGTTTGATTGGGTTCTCTTTGACTGTTTTCACTATTTTGGGGTTAGGGTGTGACAGTCTGATGATCTTTTAGGTCATATTTATGTAGAAATATAGAAAATTCTAAAGAGTTCACAAACTTTCAAGCACCACTGTATATGAAATGACCGATATCAATTGTGCTTCATGTTAGTTTGTTATTGTGCTTGAGAGCATGATCTATTAAAGACTACAATAAACTGTGCTTTAACCGCAGGTCGAGAACTGTAGTTCCAACCACACAAAAACAAAGTCGGTAAAACCACTTGGTAATTGACCCTTCGCAAACAACTTGATTAGCAAGCAATTTGACCAATCATAACGCCGAATCTGTCCGGCAAACAAATTCAGAGAGTAGATCAACTTCTGTGGATTTAAACTTTCTGTGGTTGAAATGAAATATGTTCTGATGTTTGTTTATGATTATTTCGTGTTTATAGTAAATAAGAAAAGACGATAGGTTCACATGTCAATTGATATAAGGCAATAGAGTGATCTGTCACAACACATTAAAGAGCCACAAAATGGTATTTATTGTTTGAATTTCTTACAAAATGACATTGTAAAGCCAAGACCTTGTTTCAAACCAGAAGTAACCTGCTCTGTCTTGTCTGTCGGTGTGTTGTCAGTTTCCTCTTTGCTCCATGATGTATTTTTCACTGCATGAGAACATGTTTAGTGTGACAGTGGCATTGTTTGTCGGACATATCAACAGTAACTAAGGAGGGTGGGTTTTTGCAAAGGGTCAGTTGGTAAAGTCACTGCATCACTGTAACTCCGGTTGCTATAGAAATAGTCAGCGCTCTGGGGCATGCGCTTAGGACTGCACATGTGCATTGACTGGTCTAGCCTGAAAAAGAAGCATTTTAATACTAGTGCATATGAAACAACATTTGTAAGTCAGTTGTCAGATTTCATTGATCTAAATATGAAATTTAATTGTAAACTTGGTGAACAGCTTTGGAGAATTTGATATTTCTCCATTCAAAGAGACGGGAGCTGTACTTGCATGACTAAAACAGCACTTTAATAGGCATTTCAAAGATGGCTGCTGAGTGAACCTAGATAGCACACGCATGTCTGCAAGATGTCTGTTAAAGATCTCTTGATCTGGAAAGCATCTGCTGTGTACAAACATCTGGCAAACGTCTGTAAGATGTCAGTTTTACATACATTTTAAATCATAAACATCTTAAAGACATCTAATAGAAGTCTATTTGACATCTAATAGGAAACGTCCAATAGACGTATTGCAGATGAGCAAACTATGTCTTGCAGATGTAAATGCAGACGTCAAATAGACGTCTTCGAGATGTACGTGTACTATCAGGGAAGTGACGTGCCATAAAAGGATAGTTTACCCAAATGGAAAATTCTGTCATTAATTACTCACCCTCTTGTCGTTCCAAACCCGTAAGACCTTTGTTTGTCTCTGGAGCACAATTTGAGATGTTTTTGTTTAAATATTTTCCTTTCTGGACCTTGAGCGTCAAAGAACCCTTGCTGTCCATGCAGGGTCAGAAAGCCCTCGGATTTCATTAAAATGTCTCAATTTGTGTTCCGAAGATGAATAAAGGTTTTGCAGGTTTGAAACCACATGAGGGTGAGTAATTAATGACACAACTTTTATTTTTGGGTGAACTATCCCTTTAAGTGGTGATGCTTTTAGGAAACACTAGCATGCTAGTTCCTTATTTCCATTGTTGCACTGTACCACGGTGGATAGCACTCCAAAATATTGGAGACTTGTTTAGGATTAGTTATAATATAAATGTATTATAGATTAGTTTACATCTACTGTATCACTTTTCCTTCTGATATAAACAGGTGTTAGTTGTTGTTGTTGTTTTATTCATTTTCATGCGGTTTTAGGTGTGACAAACGGAAGAAACAGACAGAGATAGAAGCTCTCAGCACTGCCCACGGTTCATCTGCACTCTTCCCGAGGTGTCAACTCTCCATCTCAGCCAGACTGTGTAGGAGAGATGCTTCTATTCCTGCTCCGTCGCAGGGTTTGAGCCTCCAGCAGCGTTGCAGAGGCCCATCGCTGCCTCATTATGCTGGACCCTGTAGCTCTTACTCAAAGGGCCTTGTAGACACAGCCAAGTCATGTGTTCGATAGGGTTCAAGACAGAATAATCCAATGGCAGCCTGTCTGCTAGACTGACGTATGGAAGTTGGTGAGGATTGGAAGTTTGTTAGCTGTCAGTAACCCAACAAACAGTTTGAGTTGCAGTAGTGACTTGATTACTGTGGGTAATTCAGGACTGCCTTTTAAAACAGTCAATTGTTTGTGTGTTAGGGTCTGCACAGACCCATGTGAGACATAATGCAGTGCTCTATGTCCACTGCTGTCTGTCATAGAACTAGATTCAGCAGTAAATTGGACATCTGCAGAGCGTTAAAGAAACTGGTGGCTCTTCATTTGAGTAACACAGTGGCATGTAGCGCCAATAGAGCTCTTCTGCATATGACTGAGCATAAAGTGACCACTATGATAGCACACATACATCTCTTTGACGTCTACATTTACATCTGCAAGACGTAGTTTGCTCATCTGCAATACGTCTATTGGACGTTTCCTATCAGATGTCAAATAAATGTCTAATAGATGTCTTTAAGATGTTTATGAATTAGAATGTATGTAAAACTGACATCTTACAGACATCTGCCAGACTTTTGTACATAGCAGATGCTTTCCAGGTCATGAGATCTTTAACAGACATCTTGCAGACGTATGTGTGCTATCTGGGCAAGAGCTGTCAAGCCTGAAAAGCACAAAAAAACACAAAAATAATCTGTCTGACATGCCATGTCTTGATCAGGTATGAAATAATTAACGTCAAACCTGGTTCCATGTTTTCACAGAGCATGTTTGAAAATGTCCAAACACAAATGAGATGGGGATATTTTCTTTGAACAACACTATCAGTTTTTATCCCTCAAGGTCATTGCAGTCCGAAATTTTTGTATGCGTTTTTCCGTTTTTTTTGTTTTTGTTTTTAAATGACATGAGGTTGAGTAAAAAGCAACAGAACTTTTCAGATTTCGGAGTACACTCTTAAATATAAAGGTGCTTCAAAAGGTTCTTCAAGCGATGCCATAGAATAATTTTTGGTTCCACAAAGAACCATTCAGTCAAAGGTACTTTAAATAGCTATAACTTGCTTACCTTTTTATAATCTAAAGAACCTTATTTGCCACAAAGAACCTTTTGTAAAACAGAAAGGTTCTTCAGATGTTTAAGATTCTTTATGGAACCATTTAGACAAAAAGGTTCTACTATGGCATCATGAAGCGTCTTTATTTTTAAGAGTGTAATGTATCCATTTCTGATCATTTTTTTAATGTGTTTCTTTATCTTTTGAATTAAAACTAATGTTTTGCCTTAGGGGAGATGACCCATATGTTGTTTCACCTTGGTAAACAAATAGTGTTGGCAGAGCAAGATACAGGCCTTGTTGCTGTACTGCAGACACCATTCACTCCCCATGGAATATGATTGGCTCTTACAGGCCGCTTTTGCAGCTGTTATTAACATCTGTCTCAGGTGGTCTGATGTCAAGTGGACAACACTAAAAACTGGTGAAAACTGGGCTCAGCTAGGTTTTGCCAGGCAGTCAGTAGTTACGTTTACATGCACCCAAATAATTAATCTATAATCAGGGTGATGCCTTAGTCGGACTGAAAAGTCTTCATGTAAACACCCCAGTCAATCCAGATGAGCTTGATCTGAATAAAATTTCCATCAGTCTTTGGGACAGATTTAGTAACAGCTTGTGCCAGGCATTAAAATAGTACTGTCAGAATTTACTAAAGACGCACAGTGAAGAATTAGTGCTGAAACGGCAGTTATTTTTGCACCTGACCTTACTGAATATGCATTTGTACGAGTTTCCCTATTCAGATGCAAAATTTATGGGAAGAGAGTTTTAAGATAAATCACATGATGCGATTTACTTACATTTGCACTTGTCAAATTAGAATCTGAATCGGACTGGATGTAACTGCATGTTTGGTGCTGAGGTTTAGTAGTAGCCTTCTTTGAGAATGTCTCTGCTTGTCTGTTTTATGTTGTAGATGTGATGGATCAGCACAGATCGCTTCATTCTGGTTGTCTGGTGTCAGGGGTCCGAACTCCCCCCATCCGCCGCAACAGTAAACTGGCCAACCTGGGACGCATCTTCAAGCCCTGGAAGTGGAGGAAAAAGAAAAATGAAAAACTAAGACAAGGCTCTACAGGTGAGTTAGGAAAGAACAAAAAAACAAACAAACAAAAAATCTGAATGTCACAGTTGCAATCAAAATTATTGATTTCCTAGAGACTGAAGTACTTTACAAATACAAGTTTTTCTGAAGATCCAGGACTATATAAAAATTGCATCTACAACAGATTACTGTCATATTAAAAGTTATCATGTCAATATATAATGTAATATTTTTGAGTTCTAGGATTTTTTCATAACACAGCTATGTCATAATTATTCAACCTCTATTTATCATTGCTGTTTTAGTCACTTATTTGTGTTGTAGGTAACAAAATTGTCTTAAAACAAAAGTTAAACCTTTGGAAAATCTATTAGAAAACATAATTAGCTTGAGCTGTTACACATACATACAGTTAGCTCATGCATGTGCTTAAGTTGAGTAGCTAATATGGCAAAGTCAACAGAGTTCTCACAAAAGCTATAGAGAAGCTATAGAAAAAGAAATAATGTTATTACTTTACAAAGTCTAATGCTATATGAAGATTTCCAAGACCATAAAACTTCCTAGAGACACAGCTGGCAGCCTTATATTAAGCCTTAGATTCAAATGTATTGTACCAGAAAACCTATGAGGGTGTTGAACAAAAAAACATAATATCATAAAATGTTTGATCAAAGCAACTGAGGAAAAACCTGCAATGTACAGCCAAAGACTTGCAAGATGACCTGACGAAAGGAAGAAGAACATTTTAATGCACTGTATTAGAAGAACACTAGACAAGTATGGCCTTCATGTTGAGGCATCTTGCCGAATACCACTATTCTTCAAGAAGAACAGAAAGGCCAACTTGAAGATGCTAACTTTCATTTTGATAGACCTGTGGAGTTCTGGAAGAATGTTTTATGGAGTGATGTGACCAAACTAGAGCTTTTTGGACCCATGGATCAGCAGTATGTTTGGTCAAAAAAGGCAAAACTTATGAGCAGAAGAACACCATCTCCATAGTCAAATATGGAGGTGGGCCAGTCCTCTTATGGGGGTGTTTTACTGTTGCAGGAAGTGGAAATCATGACCGTATGAAGGACATCATGGATTCTTGAAAGTATCAGGCCATTTTGGCAAGAATTGTGATGCCTCTGGTGCAAAGATTGAAGCTAAGAATCAGTGGACTTTCCTGCAGGACCATCATCCCAAAGTAAACATCCAGATCTACTTATGCATCATTCAGAGATCAGTCATAGAATGTTCTTGAGTGGCCTGTTCAGTCTCCAGGTTAAATTCACATTGAAAATATTTGGTTGAATTTGAAGAAAGCAGTGGCAAAGTGAAAACCAAAGATTATCAGTGATCTGAAAGCTTTTTCAGGAGATTAATGGGCCAAGACTGCAGTAGAGAGGTGACAGAGGCTTCTAAACACTTCCAGGCAGCATTTATTAGGGGTTTTAAAGAATAAAATATTCTGCACCAAATTTGACTTTTGGGGGTTGAATAATTTTGAACATGAACATTTAGAGCAATTACATTTTTTTTTCATTATTCATCAACTTATGTTCTCGGAATTACTCAAATGTGTATCAATAAACTTTCTCTAATAGTGTACTGATGCCTTTGTTGAATTGTTTTTACAAAATTTTGTTCTCTGCAGCAAAATGCCTTGCAGTTCAAGGAGGTTGAATAATTTCAAATGCAACTGTATATAATATATTTATTATTATCTTATTGATAGTTATTTCCCCATCAAATAAATGTCATTGCATCTCAGCTTTCATGCCATTAATAAAATAATCAATTGTAATAATTTTATTTTTAATAAATTTAAATCAAACTGTTTAAAAATAATTCACATTTACATGTATATAAATTTATTTATTTATTGTTATTAATAATAATTATTATTATTATTAAGTAATTAAATTAATATTTATTTAGAGTTACAATGTCAAATTGATTAAATGGTGTTAAAACATTAACATCGTTAAACATTTTTAATGCATCACATGCAATAACAAATTAATTTTGACAGCTCTAATTTCCATACATGATTATTATTATCTCTCCAACACTGCTTGATTTGGAGACTGAAGGACTGTAGTGTTTGTATTTGTGTTCAGTGAGATCTATATTTAACTCTATCTGATGGCATCTGCAGGGCTGGAGAGGAAAGTGCCCACCAGGCAGAATCGTGACGATCTTGTCAGGAAGGGCCTGGCAGAAGCTGGCATCGGTGAGAAACTGCAACATCACTCCTTTCAACAGTGCCAAATGCTCCCCGCTATAAGCGGCTGTTCACCAGCAGCGTACATGCGTAACGGTAGCTAGATCACCTTGTCCTGTTTGACCACCAGGAGAGTTATGAGGCTTTTATGAGAAAGTGATGACAGCCGTTGAGATTGGTGGCTTTTTCCTGTGCTTGCAGAGTCTGGCTTTGCGTGTGGGGGGAATACAGACGAGCCAGGAACCCCCACGCTGGATGAGTCCGACGGAGAGGAGAGCGATGACGAGCTAATGGCGCCGCTGGCCAGCAACACAGAGGATCTTGGATCTGATGAGGACAATCTGTCCACAGGTCAGGACCCACAAACACATGGTCTTCTGCGAAACAGATGACTGCAAAGTCAACATGAAAGGAAAATTGACGCTATTAACTTCATTAAAACACATCCCTGACCTTATTTTCTGTTAGTCAATTGGGGAAAAATGTTGCCTTCAAAATGTATCTGAAAAGCCCCCAAAAAGTTGTAAATAAAACAAAGATTATCAGACTGTTTTACAAGAAAATACTATTTTAGTCGTTTTATTTTGGGGGTGCTCTAGAACATGCTTTCATGCTTGGTGGTTCGAAAAAAAAAAAAGCATTATTTTTCACATCATTTCAATAGCTTTCTCCCCAGGCTGGCACAAAAATGTTCTGAAAAACAAAATGTGTCGTGATTGGTTAGCAGTCCCACTGCGTTGCAATTGGCGAACAGCTTAGATGGCGTTTCATTCCTGCCGCACCTCTTCCCAAAGAAGCAAGTTCCATGTACAACTGCGCAAGCTAGATTAAAGTGATTCTAATGTTTTAAATATGGATATTTTTGTTACAAAAACACATCGGATCCCTAAAGGTGGCTTTACTGTGACCCCGCTGGAGCCATGTGAGGCACTTTTTTATTATGGATCGACTTGTTTAGGACTTATGGAGAAAAACACTTGCCGTTCAGTCTATGCCGCACTTGGGAGTGCCAGGACTGTTTTTAATATAACTCCGATTGCATTTGTCTGGAAGAAGGAAGTCATATACACTTAGGATGCATGGAGGGTGAGTAAATAATACGCTACAGTAATGTTTTCCTATCGTCAGCCTGCGAGATCGCTGATACATGATATCATTATTGTTCTAATTTATTTAATTATTTACATGCCTGAAACCAGCTCCAGAATAAGGCTAGTGAAGCTATCTCAGTGTATGATAAATAAATCTCTTACCACACACTGCACACGTCTACGGCGCGGCTCCGACGCGGCCACCGTTGATCGTCACTTTAATCAATGCTTATGTTTACATCAGCCACGGCTCCGCATGTGTTTCGACCCTCTATACCACACGTCAATGGCACGGCTCCAGCACGGCTACCGGAGCAGTTTGCGGACACTTTAGTCAATGCTCACATTTATATGAGCCGCCCTGCGGGTCGCTGAAGCATCCCAGAAGCGGCTCTCCATGCTACATCGCTTAGGTGAGGCGAATCCCCCCACCTCGTCCCTCCCCATCCACCAACGATGAAATTCTAATGGACTGCGTTTTGACATCATAGCATCCGGAAAACAAAAGCTGTAGTCCAAAGAAGACGTTTGTTGTAGTTCTAAAAAAGGGATTTTTTTTTTCAAAACTAAATATCTCCCTTTGGAGTGGACTTTGAGATTTGTAACTTTGTTGATGTTTTTTATGCCCAAACATACACACCACACACAAAGCATTATAGGAACCCTTTAAAATTTCAAGTTTAATTCAGCGTGTCACTTGCCATTTCTTTGTGATTATTTGAAAATTGTTTCAAAGTAAGTCATACACAATTTTTTTTAGTGCAAATCACAGTCAAAAAGTCAAAAGCCAAAAAAAAAAGGGAGGAGTAGATCCCTCACAATCCACTTCAAACTCACATTCAGGTTTCACCCCAATCTAGTATGAAATGCCAGTCCAGTCATTTCCCATGGATGAAAACAATTTCCATCTGACATTTTGTTGTTGTTGAATATTCTGTTTTAGGAGTATGACTCATTAGGGAAGTACAGTGGTTTGCAGATTATGTTACATGTTGACGACACTGAAAAAAAATGTGTAGAAACAGTTTCCACTCCGAAATTGCTGGTAAATTTCACAAACAATGACAAAGAAATGTAACACATTGAATTGAACATGAAATAGAAGGACTGAAACAGTATTTTCTTTTAAGACATACTCCAATGATTTTTTTTTAGAACTTTAATTTTGTTTTGCTTTTTTAACAGCGTATTAATATGTTAGAATTAGTGCTGAGCAACGATTAATTACGATTAATCGCGATTAATTGCATCCAAAATAAAAGTTTTTGTGTACATAATATATGTGTGTATGCCGTGTATGTTTATTATTGTAGGGTATATGCTTTTCACTGCGGCTAAAATGTATGATTGCAAAAAAAAATATATACTTTTGTATTTAACATTTATAGAGCAACAGATTTTGTGTGAAAATCGTTTATTTTGTTTAAAAACCATATAAATGTATGATGTATGTAACCTCACACATGGGGTAAAAGGCTCACCAGCATGGGGCGAAAGGCACACAATATTGATACAAATAGTTTTTCTAAAATAATGCTTTTTTATGAAGTTAATACTTGTTCAAAACAATCACTTTAGCAAAGTTTGTACTATTTTCTGCTTATTTTAATAGATAAAATAATTTTTCTTCAAGAAATGTACTGTCATTAAAACATGTTAATATAAAAGAATATAAAATACAGAACCAAAAAAAATCAATTTCAAAATCATTTTAAAAAGTAAAGATTCTGAAAGTATTGGAGGATATCTCATAATAATTTAATATAGATTTACAGTAGGAACATCAAATTATATTTTATTATATAATATGATTATTATCATGTTTTAAATATGATGATTTCATTCTAAACATGCTGAATTATCTCTAAAATGGACACCCAACATAAATTATATTTACTATCTGAATCTAACCATGTCATGTCAACAAATGGAAAAGTCAGCCATCTATTAATTATCGTGTTAATTATTATGTGCCTTTTAGCCCCAACAGCAGGGGTGTTTTTTTTTACCCCAAATAGCATACTTTTACATATTCTTTCGTTATTTAAAAACTGTTGCTTTAAATATCTTAAACAAAATTGAAAATTATTAGGAAGACTTGGTCTCAAAATATAGTCAACAATTTTAGCAATTCTTAAAAATTAAAAAAAAAACATCAAATATTAGATCAAGTAAGCACAGAATTAACTTTGTGCTGCTGCCTTGATCCCATCAAGGATTAGGCAAATTTGCACCTGTATCTTGAAAAGCGAATGCTTTGCAAATTGCTACGCCAAGTTTTTCTGCCGTCTAGTGGTTAAGAGGAAAATTATTTTAAAGGCGTCTTTTACCCCGAGGCGCCTTTAGCCCCGTTGTACACTTTATATAAAGACACACACATACAGTATAGAGGACATGGTTCCAGTAATTCATGCTTTTGGACAGGTTGTCTTCAGCAAACTGTTTGCAGGCTTTCTTGTGAGCCAGCTTCATATTCCTTCTGGGATGACGCCTATGCAAACCGACTTGTTGCGGTTTGCGGCGTATGGTCTGAGCACTGACAAGCTGACCTTCTACTTCTGCAACCTTTAAAGCAATGCTGGCAGCACGCATGCATGTGCATGCATCTTGTAAAACCTCTGTATGACCCTGACCACTGTAGTGTAACTCGGTTTCAGGGTGTTACTGAACCTCTAATAGCCTTGGCCATCTTTGTGGAGAGCAACAATTCTAATTCTCAAATCCTCAGAGAGTTCTTTGCTATGAGATGCCATGTTGAACATCCAGTGGTCAGTATGAGAGAACTGTACTTAAAGCACCTAATTTTAACTGCTCTAATACAAGATACACAAATTTGTATGGTCCTGTCAAGCAGGCAAAAACATAAACATGATGAATAGGACATGTGGCTTTGCATGGTTAAACAACATACTGCTGTTATCACTTAAGGTGTACTCACTTTTGTTGCCAGCTATTTTGACAGTAATGACTGTATGTTGAGTTATTTTCAGAGGACAGTAAATATATACTGATATACAAGCTGCACATTGACTACTTTAAAATATATCCAAGTTCTATTTCTATAGTATTGTCCCTTGAGAAGATATACTAAAATGGTTGCTGAAATGTGAGGAGTGTACTCAATTTTGTGAGACACTGTATTTCTATTCATATAATTTATATTATATATCAATATATTAAATATATAAACATAACATATTTTACATGCATAACATACCACTGTGCCACTAGTTAGAATTAATAAGCATGCGCATTTTCTTTTTATGTGATTTTGTAACAAGTGATGACTCATTCAAATGTTGGAAAGAACAAATGACAGAATGAGCAATGCTGAGTTAGCACTAGATGGCAGCAGAGATTACAGAACGCACTTTTCTCTTTCCAGTGCGAGACGTCACAGAGATGACAGAAACAGAAGGGGAACTTGGGCAAAGTGAGGATGAGGAGAAGCCCTATTTAGATGCCTTGAGCAGAGGGGCCAGTGTGGGGCTCCCTGAGGCCCCTGAGTGCCATGAGGAGAAAAAAGAAGAGCCACCACTCAGAGAAGTCCACACTCCTCCAGCCAAACTTCCTGTGAAGCTGCTTACTAGACTGGGCAGTCTGGACAGTCAGTATCAGATTTATCAGATGCATATGTAACAGTTTTCAAGATTTGTATAGAGGAGTGCTTGTTTAATTAAATTAGTCACAAGTAAGTACAATCATTTTTTATTTATTTTTTTGTTCTTATCCGTTAGGTACCCACTCTAATCAGATCCGGCCTGCTCCAGCCACACTGCCCAGGAACTTTACCCTCCCCAAAGATGCCCTGAGGGGCAGGATCTCCACCCCCACCGGCTCCCCTCACTTAGGCATCATGCGCCATCATCTGCCTCCTAGCTGCATTATCGAGGAACTGCACCGTGCGCTGGCCACCAAACACCGGCAGGACAGGTGAGACACTCAAGTGGGACAGTCTTTCAGTAATAATTTATCTAAATCCTATCATTTACTATATAAAAGTAGTTTGTATGTACTCTGTGCTGTGTAGTTACACGATAGCTACACTACCGTTTGGGGTCAGTAAGATATTTTTGGTTTACAAAATTAATTCTCTTATGGTCATAAAGACTGCATTTCTTTGATCCAAAAATACAGAAATATTATTTGAATTTAAAATAACTATTTTCTATGTGAATATATTTTAAAATGTAATTTATTTCTGTGATCAAAGCTGAATTTTCAGCATCTTTATTTCAGTCTTCAGTGTCACATGATCCTTCGGAAATCATTCTAATATGCTGATTTGCTGCTGAAGAAACATTTCTGATTATTAACAATGTTGAAAACAGATGTGCTGTTAGTTTAAAAGAGCAGCATTTACTGGAAATATAAATCTTTTGTAAGATTATAAATGTTTTACTAGCAATTTAAAGCAGCCTTGATGAAAATAAGTATTAATCTCCTTCAACAAAAACAACAAATAACTTTCTGACCTCAAACTTTTTAACACTGCTGTTATGTTTCCTTTTTTAACTTTAATATATGCATGTGGTCAGTTAATGATGGCACCTTGCCATTATACAATGCATCACACCACGTTTGACATGTTTTACTGTTAACCGGTTGGGTTTTCACATATCACATTTTTTTGTTTTTAGCCCTCAGATGTGACAGTATTAGAAATGAAGCACAGTCTGGGAGTTTAGATGCATTATCATCAACTTTTCAATGATTATTTTACATGCACTTCTATGCTTTGCATAGTTTCCATGGAAAGGAGATCCGTAGTTCACCCAGACGGCGCTCGGATGGACGGCTGTCCCGCACCGCCAGCGCTGAGAATGACCAAAGCGCAGAGGTGGAGAACAAAAAAGAAGCTGAAGAGAACAAGGAGAACATGCGTCTGGATGAATACTACGGCGACCAAGACAGCTGGAACGAGTCTGTCATCTCTGGTCTGTTTCTTTGTGCTGACTAAAATCTTTTTTAAATTAGCTACACATTTTTGCAAAGTATCTGTTTAAAGGATTAGTTCACTTTCAGAACAAAAATTTAAAGATAATATACTCACCCCCTTGTCATCCAAGATGTTCATGTCTTTCTTTCTAAATGAAGAAATTATGTTTTTTGAGGAAAACATTTTAGGATTTCTCTCCATATAATGGATATGTGTGGAGCCCCCAAGTTTGAACTTCCATAATGCAGTTTAAATGCAGCTTCAAAGGGCTCTAAACGATGGAAGAAGGGTCTTATCTAGCAAAACAATCTGTATTTTTTTTTAACAAATTTTTTGACATACCCTAACTGTATTGACCCGGATTACACAGACTATGCAGGCGCATCGCAGAAACGAGACGAGACTAGCATTTGAGGTTAAAAAGTATATAAATTGTCAATTTGTTTCGAAAATAACATTGTTTCGCTAGATAAGACCTTTCTTCCTCAGCTGGGGTCATTTAGAACCCTTTGAAGCTGCGTTTAAACTGCATTTTGGAAGTTCAAACTTGGGGGCACCATACATATCCATTATATGGACAGAAATCCTGAAATCTTTTCCTCAAAAAGCATCATTTCTTTACGACTGAAGAAAGAAAGACATGAACATCTTGGATGACAAGGGGGTGAGTACGCAATCTGTAAATTTTTGTTCCGGAAGTAAACTAATCCTTTAATAAAACAATAATTTAAATGTCTAAAAATGGCAGACTATCGTTATTACTGTTGCTTACACTTAGGGACAGTTAGGGATTTGAACTGAAATTTGACAGTTATTTTAGCATTATTTCTATTATATTATAGTATTTATTAACAATTTTGAGAATGTTTTGAATTAGTCAGTATTTTAATATTTTAAAATATTATATTTTAATGTTTTCAGTTTTCTTTTTAATTCTCTAATATATATATACAGCCCGAAATTATTCATACTCCTGGCAAATTCTGACTTATAGTTACTTTTATTCAACCAGCAAGGTTTTTTATGACCGGAAATGACACAGGCTTCTCCCAAAAGATAATAAGACGATGTACAAGAGGCACCATTGTGGAAAAAATATTTCTCAGCTTTTATTTACATTTGAACAAAAAGTGGTATGTCTAAAATTATTCCTTCCCATTTGCAAACTGTCACAGTCTATGGGAAAATCCAAAGTTCTATACCATTCCAAATAGTCCAAGCTGTTCTAAAGCATCCTAATTACCCTGATTCATTGGGAACAGCTGTTTTAGTCAACTCAACAGGTGAAAAACAGAAGCTCTCTGCTGTTGGTTTGTGGACAGTCATGGCTAAGACAAAATGACCTGTGGCTGTGCATTGTGGCTGCTCAGAAGTTCCAGTGGCTACAGTGCAAAGTATTATTAAAAAATACAAGACGTACCGCAGTGTTTATTACTGTAAACAATTTGTAATCGTTTTACTTTTAGTCAAATATAACAGCGATTATATTTTTTTTCCTGCAGTGTTTTGTAAAAAACTCACTCGCTCTGTAGTAACATCCTGGCCAGCACACAGCCACAGTGACAGTCATGCTTAAACAAGCAAACACAACTCACATTTTTTTTTTTTCAGAAAATCTACATAATTGTTTAGTAAATTGGTATCTGAGTACCTGTTAATAATGCTGGAGTACTTGGAAATTTTGTTGCATTCAGAATGCTCCTCATGCCAGAAATGAAGAGGCTTTTCTTCTCCGAGACTTGATTTATCAGCAACATCTGGTGTCCTACTTCTAACGCAGTCTGCTGTCATTACATGTGGGCCAGAGAGAGAGAAAGAGACAGACTGCAAAACAGAAAGAAAACAGGATTGAATAAAATTGGGCAGTGCCCACAGAAGTCACCAAAACACCAAAATTATAGCGTTTGATAAAATTTGATGAAGAAAAATACATAAACACTAAAATAACACTAACATTTTGTTTGGAAAGTTTGCACAAAAATATCATTTCTCTTAGTTTTCTCATATTTCATCTCCACCGCTTTACTGACACTGCTGTCTTCTTAATGAACAAGTACTTTTTACAAAAACTATCTGGAGCAAAATTATTGATCATACACTCAGGTGCTTTAAAAGGTTCTTCAAGCGATGTCATAAAGGAATCAATTTTGGTTCCACAAAGAACCATTCAGTCAAAGGTTCACCATCTCTTTCTTACCTTTTTAAATTCTGAAGAACCTTCTTTCGCCACCCACAAAGAACCTTTTGTAACAGAAAGGTACTTCAGATGTTAAAGGTTCTTTATGGAACTATTTAGACAAAAACGGTTCTTCTATGGCATCGTGAAGCACCTCTATTTTTAAGCGTGTAGTGCCACTAGAAATGCTACTTAATTCTGAAAAGTTTGACATCATATTGAATTTGAACCTGTTAGTTTTAATAAAATCAGTCCTTGAGTCATGAATGTGTCTATAGCTGGCCCTTGTTTGAACATTTCACCATCATAAATGATCATGTGTACTTGTATTTGGGTCTGTGCAGGTACTCTTCCACGGCGAATAAGAAAAGAGCTTCTGGCAGTAAAGCTGCGTAACAGGCCCAGTAAACAGGAACTGGAGGACAGGAACATCTTCCCAGTGCGCAGTGATCAGGAACGCCAGGAGATCCGCCAGCAGATTGAACTGAAGCTTGCCAAGTGAGTCTCATTGTCTCTTGTCCTGTCATACTGATGCGGTGAATGTGGATTAAAGTTATTTTGACAGTCCACTTTAGACATTCTACTAACTATAAGTAACTTTGAAATTACATGTCAACTAATTCTATTAATTTGCAACTACATGTCTACTAACTCTCAGAGGAGACTGCTAGGTTAGGTTTAGAGTCAGTTGAGTAAGTTGACATATACTTGCAAAGTTTCTTATAGTCAGTATGTTGTGGACCCATCAAAATAAAGTGTTAGAAGATATTAAGCAGACAGTCTACTAATACTCTAATGAATGCTAGTTGACATTTAGTTGCAATGTTACTTACTATTAGTAGACTGTCTAAAGTGGACTATCAAAATAAAGTGTTACCAAGTTTCATACACACAGAGATATGGTATTGTTTTTCTTTTCAGTGTTCAAAAGTTTATTTTTTCTATCCTAGCTATGTATTATTATATAGTTAGCTGCATTTTATTGTTTGCTTTTGGTGTAGTTTTGTTTCTCTCCTGTCCACAATCAGAACTGTTTTTTTTTAATGAAGCACAGACCACTAGTTTTAAAGATGGTGGGTAAATAACTCAACAAATTGAAAAAGTGAAAACTAACTGGGAAATCAGTAACACCTATTTTGATGGTCCCTTTTGGACATTCTGCTGACAATAAATAACGTTGCACCTACATGTCTTCTGTCTTCTAACTCTCAGTGTTAGTTAGTAGACATGTAGGTGCAACGTTACTTATAGTCAACAGAATGTGTTAAAGGGACCATCAAAATAAAGTGAAACTGAGAAGACAAACTTTTCAGTACATTATTGTGTAGTTATAAATTGTAATTTCGCATTGGAAAGTGTGTCATATTAAGTTAAGGAATACTTTGTTAAAGAATACTTTGCTTTAAAAATGACAATTTGGTTGTAATTAAAGGGATAGTTCACCCAAAAATGAAAATTGGATGTTTATCTGCTTACCCCCAGAGTATCCAAGATGTAGGTGACTTTGTTTCTTCAGTAGAACACAAACAAAAGATCTTTAACTCAAACCGTTGCAGTCTGTTAGTCATATAATGGCAGTCAATGGGCACCAAATCTTTGAGAGCTAAAAAAAAACATACCTGTGGCTCATGATGATACACTGAGGTGTTAAGACACAAAACAATCAGTCTGTGCAAGAAACTGAACAGTATTTATATAATTGTGGTGGATCAGAGGTAAATAATGATATAAATACTGTCCAGTTTCTTGCACAAACCGATCGTTTTGTGTCCTATCACCTCAATGTATCGTCATGTTTTTTACTCTCAAAGATTTGGTGCCCATTGACTGCCATTATATGGCTAACAGACTGCAGTTGAGTTAAACATCTTCGTTTGTGTTCTACTGAAGAAACAAAGTCACCTACATGTTGGATGCCCGGGGGGTATGCAGATAAACATAAAATTTTCATTTTTGGGTGAACTATCCCTTTAAATAAGGTTTTCATACTCAATATTTTTGAAATTAAGAATTGTTATGTCGCACTATTTGATATTGATGAGTTATTTCAGATTCAGTTAAAATGTTGCATTTGTCATGGTCTGTCAGGTGCTTTTTTAGTCATCAGTTCAATATCCATGCAGTGCATATGTACTGTATATACAGTACCTACAGCACATATTAACAGCACTTCAACCAGTAGGGGGGGTTATAACATTTCTTTCTGTTCAGGTGGAACCAAAGTAAATGATCACACACTAATGTTGCCACCCTTTTCGATTCTCTAGTCAGTGAACCATTTGTGTGTTCAATTTGAGTTTGTGTCAATTAAGGTATGCTTTGAATCGTTGTGCTTGAAGATTAAACCATGACCGAACCGAAACCGAAATCCATTCCTCCTTTTGGTCTCATTTTACTACAGAAACCAGTTGCAATGAAAATTCCAGTAACATTTGGCAAACTGTAGGTGCGTGGGTTTGTTATTTGATGACAAGAAAAGCTTTTTTATTGTTGTCCTCCAAAACAAGTTGTGGTTATGAAGGTGTCGTCAAATGGTAGTTTTGGAGATTTTGTAGATTGTGATCCGTGCACATTTTTTATCAGTTACAGATATTTTTGTGCTTTGAAAAATGGCCTATAGAAATTTTTTGTTCAAATGAATCAGTTGAAAAACAGACAGTGGGCTGGGTCTTACTAAAGGTAAACGGTTTAGATATTTAAGAGTGTTACAGATTTGCATAGTGCAAGAGTCAGATAAACCTCTTTTTTATCTGGCTCCACAGAAAGCTTTACGCTAGCTTTTAGGGTAGCCAGATGTCCTGTGTTTCCTGGGAAAAACAGGACTGTCCCATGCAAAACAGGACATCTGCTTACCGTAAGAGGTTTGAAAGCCATTTCATTTAGAGAAAAAACAATCAACACAGACTTTGTAAGCTCGCTCATTCTTACTTTCTTGCAGTGGTATTTTTTTTTATTCTTTGAATTTCGTTTTCTCGTTTTCTTGCCACAAAGTTGTATTCCTGTGTTTTCTGATAGTGGTTGCATAAGCCCACGAAATAAGACCACTTTTAGCCATCCTCAAGAAATGGGCTCATTTATCATTTATGTTTCTTGCTTAAGTTGCTTAAGTCATTAACTGGTTATGCCTCCTCAGTGACTGGGTAATAAACAGCAATTTCTGCCGTGTCCTCTTGGTTCCAGTGTATTCCTCCTTAGCTGTGATTATAAGTGAACCAATACAATATTAATGAGAACATTGTGTGGAATCCCAATGGCTGTAAATAACTGGAGAGTTGCTGGAGTAAGAAGAAAATAGCAGGGGCTGCTAACCGGCCACTGTTTAATGGAGGCTTCTACTAAGCAACCGCCTGCTCTATTAAAATTAGGCTGATTTTTTCTAAATGTGCATTCTCTGTATATTTAAGTCACACATGCACATTGAATTTGTTTCACATTGATTAGTTGTTCCACAAGGTAGCAGCACTGATCCTGGGTGTTGTTTTGAAGTCAAACAAGAAATGGATGAGAATGAAACAACAATGGTTCAAAGATTTACAAAACTCTAGTGTAAAAGAATACAAGCACTAGAAGAAGAAGATTTAAGCACTACTTTTTTATCTCTTATAACTTTTGGAGAGAAATAGCACAGGAAGTAGATAAAGGTGATACTTTGAAAGGCTACTTGAAAGGCATTTGCTGTATAAGCAGTTTTGGGAAAAGTTACTTTTAAAGTGAAAACTGACACATTGATTTATACATACTTTGGACTATGGGGGCCGCCATTATTTCGATGACATAAAATGGTTGCACTTGGTGAGCTACTGGCACTATCTGTTGCTATTTTTTTTGTAACAATTCAGAATACACAACTCAAAAGCTTGGGAGTGCCAGGATTATTTTTAATATAGACCTAGGATGCATGGAGGGTGAGTAAATAATACGCTACAGTAGTGTTGGTCCTATATCGTCAGCCTGCGAGATAGCCGATACATGATATTATCGTTATTTAGCTAATTTATTTAATTATTTACATGCCCAAAGCCAGCTCCAGCATAAGGCTAGTTAAGTTATCTGTTACTGTATGATGAATAAATCTCTTACCACCAGTGTTGGGCACGTACCTTTAAAAAAGTAATTATTTATAGTTACTAGTTACTTCTCACAAATAGTAACTGAGTTAGTAACTGAGTTACATCATTATAAAAGTAACTAATTACCAGGCAAAGTAACTATTGCGTTACTTAAAAAAAAAATCTAATTTAATATAACTATAAAATAAATATAAAACATTGTACACTAATCTACACTATTTTAATGTTGTTGTGGGACAACGTCAGAGACAACTATCAAATTCAACATATTATTATAAATATTATCATTACTATAGTGGAACAATAAAGCACAATAGATGGTTTAGAACTTTACATATTTATTACACAGACCGACGCAGAGAGACTCTTTTTTTTTCCTGGGCATAAGTTGCACGTTACATAAACATTTTTGTCTTTCACCTCAGCGAGGGAAAAGTAGTGCTTATACTTCCAGTTTGCGAAAGCTAGCTTTGAACTTGTTGGACTTCCCATCGTTGTGACTCCTGGATGTTGGTGTGTGCGACTGATCGTGGGTGTGCTTGTGTGTGAACACCCGCACTACTCTACCTCTGATTGGCAAACAATGGAAATTTACTCAATCTAAGCCAATCATCGCGTTCTCAGTTACACCTCGTTTACAGACACACCAATCATCATCACTGGTTATGTGTCCCTCCCCGGCCCCGAACACACACAAACGCACACACCCCCGGGGAAAGAGAGGACCTATGGCTGAGAGAGATGCTGCTTGCATGAAAACCGCTTCAGTGTTCTCAGTTATAGTAACGCGCATTTTATTGCCAGTAACGGTAACGGCGTTGTAACGGGGGAAACAGTAATTCGTTTGATTACTCGTTACTGAAAAAAGTATCGCCGTTAGTAACGCCGTTTATTTATAGCGCCGTTATTCCCATCACTGCTTACCACACACTGCACAAGTCTACGGCGCGGCTCCGGTGTGACCACCGATGATCGTCACTCTAGTCAATGCTTGTGTTTACATCAGCCGCAGCTCTGCATGTGTTTCGACCCTCTATACCGCACACGTCAACGACGCAGCTCCAGAACGGCTATCGGAGCAGTTCGCAGACACTTTAGTCAATGCTCGCATTTATACCAGCCGCCCTGCGGCTCGCTGAAGCATCCCGGAAGCAGCTATCCATGCTCCATTGCTAAAGTTAGGTGAATCCCCCACCTTGTCCCTCTCTACCCGACAACAATTTGAATTTCAGTTTTTCTAATAATCTTTAAATTAGTTGATTTAATATAATTCTCAGTTGCAGCTACAGTATGTACACACATTTCCTGAACAAGACACACGTTTAGTTATCATTTATGCCTGTAGTGCAAACAGTGGTAGCGGTTTGTTCAGTTGCTTAACCAAAGAACAATATCAAGCAAGTATCTAACAGCAAAAGTGGTCGTCCTGCCCAAAACTCCACTGGTTGACATATCAGAGTAGTATTTTGAACATGTTAAATAAATGTTTCCAAATAAAACTCCTGAAAACTCAGTGACTTTATGCTACCCATGTCTACTAAACTGCAGTGGTGTATAATTAGTACTAATTACACGAAGAGCGATGATGAGTTAACCCTGTGTTTAGAGGCTCAGCAGAGGTCTCACCTTCTTCTGACATTCTTTCTCATTCTCCGGCTATATTACCACGTAAGAGGTTTCAGAGGAAAAGCACCCTCGTGTTGTGTGATGTCACATATTTTCTACGTAAGCACACCCACAGTTTCACACTTTTGTGCCAAATTTGTCAGTAATTACACCATTAATTATTTAAGGCTGTTAAGAATCAGATAATGTTCTGGGAAATTCATCATCATCAGCTAAATGTTAATGATTGTTTATAATCTTTAGTTCGTTGTTGACAATGTATTGTTGAAATCTGGATGTTCAGAACTGAAATGTTGCCTATATAAACATAGTTCGGCTGAAAGGTTACAAGTCATGTTGTTACAGGTGTAAGTATACAGGGAACCCCTCTGGAGTTTGTGTGTGAGTTCAGTCTCCTCTGAGTCGGTCTCGGATGGGTAACTCGCACCCCACCGGGGGTCTGAGATGGGCCGCACACAAACAGCTTATGTAAGGCCTTCACTTACGCAACCGAGCACTTTCAGATCGATCGCGGACACAATTGTGAGGATGAACTCTACTGAGGTGTTAAGAGAAATGGATCCCGTGGTCAGATCGTGCCTCAGGATGTTGGGATTTCATATTGATGCGTGTGTGTCAGAACCCCTGAACTTTGTCACTGTACGTAATCAGCACATGATGGGCTTTGGGTTATGTATGTTTGGGCGATACGTGACGTCTAGAGCAGTTGCTTTCCATTCATTGTTCATCAGCTAGATTTTCCGACTAAAATGTAAAAGTGATTGCGTGTGAAATGCTCACTGCCACAATGCTATAGTGTTGCAACATTGGCTCATTAGAAATACGTACCTTTATGTATGAATCACTAAAGATTCCAGTTGAAATGTACACTAGAGGCAGTAAAACTCTTTAAAGCAACACTAAGTAACTTTTCCCTCAATGCTCCCTCTACAGGTTAGAAGCAGAATTGTCCATTACCACTGTCGTAAATAATTTAGCCTACCATCATGTCACATGCACGTTATTTGTTTGAAAGGCTATCCAGGACCGGCTTTGGAAATAACGATGTCTAGTGACAAGGTAGAGTATGTTGTATGACTTTATGAAAGTATGAAAACCATTTGTGAAGTCTGCCGTGAAGCAAGTCGCATTTGTAGTCTCATTTGAACTACAAAACCGCGACCTGACGACCCAAACTTACATAGTGCTGTTATGGCCGATAGAGGGTCGCAAAGCGAATACGAAAGTGCCGTTTCACCCTGTTATGAGTTGATGAACCACTGACACGAGTTCGGAAACATTATTTTAAGGTAAAAAAAAGTTACTTAGTGGGGCTTTAACACTCTTGACAACTTTTATTCCTTTTCACACAAAGTATGATTTACTGGTACAGAGTTTTAATTAATAAAACCTAATTTTCACACAATTACTTGCAGAATATCATGTTATGACTTCAAAACAATTTTAACATCCTGCACGATTTGAAAACTGATACTTTTGAACGTTGCCTTCGCATATACAGCTTCACACGCATGAGTTTTCAATTTCAGTAGGTTTGCTCAGTAGCTCACATGATACGGCTTTGCACTTAAATGATGAGGCGCTCTGATACAAACCTCGTGAAACTACGGATTGACAAAACAGCTCAAATTTGCATAAGGAAGTTAAAATAGCATGGCTGCATCAGCAAATGCATTTTTATATATTATTTCCAACAAGATAGAGCAAGATAGAGCATTAACCTTTAGCAACACTCCCCTGATAATTTAATTCTGAACAATGCGTAGCTCAAGCAGTGTAATAAAAACGCATCAATACGTGCCTGTACCAATGTAATAAAAACATGCCACGCTCGCATATTGAACGTGTGTTTTAGCGACACTCTCTGGACATTTTATTTTGAAACTGCCAGGAAACGTGCAGTAAGGTACGTAATTACAGTGTTGCAGAAATGTATGAGATGTGTATTTTCATGAAACTATATGATTTGAGGTAACATTTGTAGACATTCGGCCTTTCAAAGTTGCCTTAATTTATAGTAAGCTAACTAAACTGACTAACTAAATGGGTTTACTTTTGTCTCAAGTAAAAGTAATTGCTAATTTAGCTTTTTATGGTAAAATTAAATTGTAAAAAGTAAAAAAATCTATATATTATATTGACTGGGACATATATGTTACATTGTATGAATGTTTATGTCTTTGGGGATTTTTTTTTCTCATATTAAATCACAATTTAAAATTAATTTACATAAATATAACTTAATATCAAATATAATTTGAGAAAAACAAATACATTTGTCTATAACAAATTAAATAAAAGTTATTTATGTATGTTCAGATTTAAAAAGTTGCATATTTCTGCTTTTACGTGTAACACTGTAACATACGAATATTAAACAGATAATATTGAAAAAATAAATAAATAAATAAAACGAAAATAATGAATATCCTAGATCTTGTAGGGGTCTGTGGGGAAGTTTAATACACTAATTAGAGTTGGATAGGATGTTGATAAAAAGAACATTAGTTTGTGTATTTGGTGTGATGCGATGTGGTCACACGGTTTGAGGTCCAAAAAACACATTATTTTCCACATACTGTACATTATTGTTGCTCCTTTCTGCTCCGCCTTTCTGAAAGCCAGCTATCCAGTGTGTTGTGATTGGTAAAATACCTTAAGCACGTGACAGAAATGTTACTCCTCTTACCATGTTGTGATGCTGTGTCCCGGCACGATGAGACAAAAACAATAAAACCCATTAGAAATGAGGCATTTGTAGCATCCAGTGAGGACATAATTACAGATTGTAATGACTCATACTGTCTTTTTACTCGTTGCGCCGCGTTGCACAAACATAACACCATGTCTGCATTTGTGATCGGAAATAACAAACAAGCACTACTCTACACTCCCTTTTGAATAGTCAGTAGCAAATTCTTTAAATATGAAAACGTACTTGCAGGCTGTGAGTCAGAAGTGCCAGAAAGTCCTTGCAAAGTTGGAATTGCACCACTTTATAGAAACAGCCTTTGTGCACAGCCAACACTGTAGGCTACTCTCTCAGTTTCAAGAAACTGTCCTCCGTAAAATGAACTGTACATACTTGAATATTTGCATTGTACTGTTCTGAAACAGTGTTGTAATAATAACCACTGATTTCTAGTTGTGTACTCATTTGGAAGGCCAAACAAAGTACTTTCGCTTTCACAACGAAGCACACAGTGTCTCTTCGACATGGCTGCAACAATACTACAGCAAGAATTAAAGTTACACCTTTCTTTGCGTATACATTTGGGCAGTGATTTTCATGTGTTCCCACACAATGACGTAGATTTGTGGGAGCGTGTTTGAATGAACCATTTTAGGAAGGCGTGGCTGAGTTTTAACGTTTATAAAGAATATCTCTTTGGGTTTGAGACTTTAATCTTTGCAACTGTACAGATCTTATGTACAAACAGCTTGTAACACTCTAAAGACAAAGACATGAAATCGCATCATATGACCCTTTCAGTTGTCTGTTAAACATTATGTAATGTATTAATTATAAAGTGTTAAAAAAAAGAAAGAAAATCTAGATTTTTTATACTGGGGTTCCCTGTTGGTGTCACAGTCTGGGCGGGTTGAGGAGTGGATATGGAGGAGGAGAACCGGAGTAAATGAATATTATAAAGTTTATTAAACAAAACACTGAATATAATCACAAACAAAACAAAAACCAGGAGCATTAAACGAGAACATGTAACATCAACGACGGACAGCTGGGAGTGATCAGACACAGACTTAAATACACAGAAAACAAGGCGTGGTTACAAACAAGATAACGAGATGACGAGGGAGAAATACAAATATGGGCAAGACTGAACCAACTAAACACAAACCAAAAGGGGGAGACAAGGACTAAACCATATGGACTAGAAACAGAAGGGGAAAAACATTGGGAAAACAGAACAGGACAGGACAAAATACTGACATTACACCCCCCTCCCCAAAAGGCGCGTCTCGCGCCGTCTAACATCCATAGGGGAGGGAGGGTGGGCGCCCTGGAGACCGCTAGACAAGGATACAGGGAACACAGGATACAGGGGCGGTCTCCAGGGCATACAGTCCAATAGGCCATGGCGGGTCTGGGGGAATCAGGAAGCCATGGCCGGGTAAACAGTCCGGGGGGCCATGGCAGATCTGGGGGCTCAGGAAGCCATGGCCGATCAGGGGAGTAGCCCCCCCCCAAAAAAATTTTCTTGGGGGAACTTAAGGCATAGTCCACCCAGGAGAGCACGGAAGGGCGTGCTGGAGAAAGCGCCGGCTCTGGAGGGGGCGCTGGAGGTGACACTGGCTCTGGAGGGCGCGCAGGAGAGAGCTCCGGCTCTGGAGGGCACGCAGGAGAGAGCTCCGGCTCTGGAAGGCACGCTGACTCTGGAAGGCGAGCAGGAGGGCGCACTGGAGGCGTCGGCTTTGGACGGCGCTCTTGAGGTGCGGGCTCTGGACGGCGCTCTAGAGAAGCAGGCTCTGGACGGCGCTCTTGAGGAGCGGGCTCTGGACGGCGCTCTTGAGGAGCGGGCTCTGGACGGCGCTCTTGAGGAGCGGGCTCGGGAGGACTGGACGACCCCAGCGGAGACTCTGGAGAGCTGAACGTCTCCAGCGGAGACTCTGAATGAGCAGGCTCTGGGCGAGCGGTCACTGGAGGGCGTTCTGGCGGCGTGGTCACTGGAGGACTGGGCGGAACCAGCGGAGGCTCTGGGAGGCTGGGCGGAACCAGCGGAGATTCTGACTTGGCGGTAGCCATTTTGGGTGCAGATTCAGGCTTGGCAGCCATCTTGGCCAGGGACTCAGGAAAAACGGCCATCTTGGCCAGGGATTCAGGCTTGGTGGCCATCTTGGCCGGGAACTCAGGAACGGCGGCCATCTTGGCCGGGGACTAAGGCTTGGCGGCCATCTTGGCCGGGAACTCAGGAACGGCGGCCATCTTGGCCAGGGATTCAGGCTTGGCGGCTATCTTGGCTGGGAACTCAGGAACGGCGGCCATCTTGGCCAGGGATTCAGGCTTGGCGGCCATCTTGGCTGGGAACTCAGGAACGACAGCCATCTTGGCCAGGGATTCAGGCTTGGTGGCTATCTTGGCTGGGAACTCAGGAACGGCGGCCATCTTGGCCGGGAACTCAGGAACGGCGGCCATCTTGGCCAGGGATTCAGGCTTGGCGGCCATCTTGGCTGGGAACTCAGGAACGTCGGCCCTCTTGGCCGGGGACTCAGGCTTGGCGGCCATCTTGGCCGGGAACTCAGGAATGGCGGCCATCTTGGCCAGGGATTCAGGCTTGGCGGCCATCTTGGCCGGGAACTCAGGAACGGCGGCCATCATGGCCGGGGAATCAGGAACGGCGGCCATCTTGGCCGGGGAATCAGGAACGGAGGCCATCTTGACCGGTAACTCAGGAACGGAGGCCATCTTGCGTGCAGACTCTGGCGTGGCAGCCATCTTGAGGGCAGATAGCAACATGGTGGCCATCTTGCATGCAGACTCTGGCATGGCAGCCATCTTGCTTGCAGACTCTGGCATGGCAGCCATCTTGCTTACAGACTCTGGCATGGCAGCCATCTTGCTTACAGACTCTGGCATGGCAGCCATCTTGCTTACAGACTCTGGCGTCATCTTGCGTGAAGCCGCGGTGGCCATCTTGTGAGCTGACGTGGCGGCCATTTTGTGAGCTGACGCTGGCTTGGCGGCTGACGGGCTTGAACGCGGAGAGGTAGCCGGCGGGCTTGAGCGCTGGGCGGCGGCTGGCAGACTAGAGCGTGGGGAGGAGGCTGAGCATTGGGCTGAGGACAGCGGCGGAGCTTTGGTGGATGACAGGGGATAGGAGACTGGGCTGGCGGTGCGAACCGTTGGCACGGTATGTGGGGGGTCCTGGCTTATGGAGGGCTGGCACAATGTGCTGTGCCGCAGAGGGGGCTGGATGATGAGACTTAGTCAGACTGATCGGACAAATTTCTTCGACTTCGAAATCAGACCCATTTAAAAACAGAATGAGATTGACTAGCTCGATCAAGGGGAATTGACAGGCAGGAAGATCGCAGCGAATAATCTCATCATCCAGTCCCAAAATAAACACAGTGCCGAGTGAAGCATCGGGCCAGCCCACCTGATGTGAAAGCTCGAGGAACTCCTCCACATATCGCTCCAACGTTCGGCCACCCTGCCGCAGTCTCCACAGTTTTTCCTCAGCCCGATTCATCTTCTGTTCAGGTCCGTCGTTCTGTCACAGTCTGGGCGGGTTGAGGAGTGGATATGGAGGAGGAGAACCGGAGTAAATGAATATTATAAAGTTTATTAAACAAAACACTGAATATAATCACAAACAAAACAAAAACCAGGAGCATTAAACGAGAACATGTAACATCAACGACGGACAGCTGGGAGTGATCAGACACAGACTTAAATACACAGAAAACAAGGCGTGGTTACAAACAAGATAACGAGATGACGAGGGAGAAATACAAATATGGGCAAGACTGAACCAACTAAACACAAACCAAAAGGGGGAGACAAGGACTAAACCATATGGACTAGAAACAGAAGGGGAAAAACATTGGGAAAACAGAACAGGACAGGACAAAATACTGACAGTTGGCTGGTGGTCTGGTTGGGGATCCCTGGATCTGTAAATGTTGAAAACCCCTGAACTTGATCAATGTTTTGCGTACAGAAATGCATGGAGATGCTTGGATGACCACATATGAAGAGAACTTAATGATGGTATTTAATTACTTATGTGGCGTTACAAGAAGAAACTTAAGAAACCGATGCATACTGAAAGCATGTGAACAGATCTCATAACCCATGCGCTCAGCTGTGAGTCAGACTGTGAGAAGTAGAAAGTCCACAGCAGAGCATATCCAGAGCGGACCAGTCGACTGTGTAACCGGAGCTCTGCGAGTTCTCTGGGTAAACACAGGTGCCGACTCCCCCTCTCGTAATGACAGCAGGGGAGCCGTGTGTACCATACCCTTTGTGTCTTTTGTCCAGAGCTGGGAAATCATCTTTAGCAAGAATGACTGGTCAACAGAAACCTGATGCCCTAGTTTTCCGCAAAAGCCAAACATGCTGCTCTGACCAATTTGTTCTGGGTACCGGGACGAAGCTCTTATTGCTGTGAGGTTGTTGTTTAATAGCTCAGCAGACTTAATGGGATCTTAATTATGTTTAATTGAAGTATCGATCATTTGGCCTTGGAAGAATTTGATGAATTTCAATGAATCTGACGTAGAAAGTCTTCAAGAGATGGGTGAAACAAAGTTTTCATTTGCTATCTTAATGCTGTCTAGACAAAACAGTTGAAAGGTCTCACTTTTCATTTTCAATCCTTTGAGTATAGTTTAATACAGTTCCAAGCACTTTTGCACAATCTGGTCCATCTGATACAGCTTGATTAACAGAATCATCAAACTTTCACAGCACAATGAAAAAAAGAAAGAAAATTCTATTTAAATTCAAACCTTCATTTGTTTGAAAACACATCTTTTTTTCTCTCCATTTTGGCATTCTGTCCACACTGAGACAGCGTTTTTGTCAAGGAAAATCAAAGTAGATAAATTTGAAAACACTGTTTTCGTGTTGTAGTGTGGACTGTGAAAACGTAGGCTTTTGAAAACGATGACACATTTTTAGTCATATAGTGCATATTGTGCCAATAGATATCTATGTTTATACACAGTTATCGTGCCTGTTATGTGCTATTCACTTTCATACTGTTGCTACTTACTTTGCACTCTCTACATATTTTAGGGTACCCATATGTGCCATTTTTCTGGGAGGGAAGTCCTGGCCGGGATTTCTATATTGCCTAAAATATCCAGGTTTTTGGCTTTGTTTTCTTGTTTTCATACTTGCGGAAGGTAATGATACAATGGTAGTTTGACCAATAACATGCAATATATTTGCGTTCAACTTCAGTCAGCAATGAGATATTTTCATAAATAAAATTATCCTGCCAGAATAATTGCGTTAAAATGATGTAAGTTACGCCTGTATCATATCAGTAATCTTTTATGAGGTTTTACACGTGCAGTAAGGCGAATTTAGCATTTTCCCGACATTCCAGTGTGGATGAGAAACTTCTGGAAAATGTTTGAAAATGCTAGTGTGGACAGAGAACGTTTTAAAACAAAAAACATTGTTTTCAAATGTGTCTCGATTAATGTAGACATAGCCTTACAGTGTTAACATTCGTATACAATGGGTTAAATAAAAAGTTGATAAGTGATGATCAGTACTTGTATTCTCATCCTATTGTACATACTGTAACTATTTACAAAAATAAGAAAAAAACTAAATTACAATCATATGTGACGAGTCATGCAGAGACTAATGGTAATGTCTTTTTATTGTTTTTGACAGGAAATTATAAGATTTATAAGGCTTACTTACAAACAAGATATTTTTAACAACAGTTTACAGTAAAAGTACACATATATTCTTGTTGAGTATGATTTAGATTAAAACTGTAAAGTATACACTGCTGTTTATGCATGTATGTGTATATCAGCACAACAGTTTCCAACAGTGATCTTACTGTAAATCAGCATATTAGAATGATTTCTGAATGATCATGTGAGACTAAATTATATATTTGCAAGGGCATTCTGGCGCTTCTGACTCATAGCCTGTAAGTACATTTTCATTCAAATAGAAAACCATTATTTTAAATTGCTATATTATTTCACAATATTACTTTTTTTTTTAACAAACATCCCAGTAAGAGCAGTGTTTGTTCCTTCCCAAAACCATGCATTTCTCTGCTGTAGTAAACATAACACACACAATGTAACAAATTCAGTCAAATGTATGCAGCACTGTGTCTTTGAGGTGCTGAGTTTTATTTACTGTGCTTCTATCTGTAAGCCAACAACATGCTATTAGGAAGCATTCAGGAGGAAATGCACTGTACCACATTTGCATCAGTATATCCACAAAATCCAGTTGCATTTAGTAAAAACCTTTCATTATTGTTAATTGAAACTAAAACCATAACAAAACATTAACGGACATTAAATGTTTTCAAAAAAATCTAACCAATTTGCCAAAATAAAATGTCTGTATGGCATTGGTGCAGTGATAGTGGCCAGTTCCAGCAATCTGTGGCAGGACAACTCTCAAAATAAAAAAATACATATAAAAAACCTTTGGTTAACAATGGATTGCACTGCTTCCTGATTTGCTCTCTATATACATTTTTTAGTAAGTGGCTAGACATTCTGACACCTGCATTACTGCTTAAATAGAGTATCCATTGTCTTTTATTAAAGCTATAGTACTACTCTAAGTTTTGTTGTTATATTATATAACAGATTTGGCAGTGGCCTGGTTAGGAAATAAACCTCTGTCTGGTCATTTGAATCAATTGACATGAGCTTTTCATTCTTTGTTGTGTAACTTCACTTTGTACGTGCTCTTGTGTAACACTGCTTCCTGCACATCAGCATCTGAATTGTGCCAGACTGCGCCAAGTGCAGAGCAGTGGGTTGGCCGGGAAGGGGGATCCCTCTCTGGTGCTATTTTTAGCCTGCTGCATTGTCAGTCGCACTGAAAAACCGCAGCAGGACTCCTGATCAATCCTCTACGTCACTGTTGCTACCTCCAGGAGGAAGAGATTGCATTCGGCCCCCTCACAGCCCACCATGCTGCTACTTTCCAATCCCATTCTGTCATAGTAACCCACTGTTCCCCATCGACCTTGGCTTGCCGTAACGATCTTACGTCGTGCCTGCGACCTGTCTCGGCGGCAGATCCTTGAGCCCCTCCTGGGATGACCTTACTATCAATAGTCCTTCTCAAACAGTGATGCCCAAAGGACTCGCGCTGTGGCTAAATATAGACAGGCGAGCTAATGAATTATGCATGGCCACACTCACAGACCTCAGCGCTCCCCCCTCCCCTCGCCTCACCTCATCGCCTGTCCTCCGCAAACGCTCTGTGTTCACGGGAGCAGAGCGGAGCTCGTGATGGAGACGTGGAGAATATGACAGCTGGCTGTTTAACGTGCAGTGCTGCATGTTCGTTTTGTCGCGATGGTTCGGTGCTAGAATAACAAGACGCCCACTCACAGATGCTCCACAAAACCACAGCCAGATTCACACTTAGATTTCGATTAGGGCACCAGCTTTGATTGTCAGCGCTCCATTCTGTTGATACAACAGTTATAAAAATAGCACAGACCTGTGAAGCTGCAAGTGATTGACAGAAATGGTCACTGTTAACTGCTGTAAAGAAAAAATAACATACATTTGAATTTGAATTTATGGTCATCCATCTTTCAGAGTTAAAATCACAATAAAACTTAAAGGATTAGTTCACCCAAAAATGAAAATTAGCCCATTATTTGCTCATCCTCAAGCCATCCTAGGTGTACGTGACTTCGTTCATTCAGACAAATCCAATTTGAGTTATAATAAAAAAATGTCCTGGCTCTTTCAAGCTTTATCATGGCAATAGGCGGGGTTTTCTCTTCAACAGGTCAAAAGAGGTCCAATAAAGCGCATCCATCCATAATATAAAGTGCCTCACACAGCTCTATGGTGAATTAAAAGCCTCCTATAGCAACTTAATGCGTTTTTGTAAGAAAAATATCCATTTTTAAAACCTAATAATCACTTTAATCTAGTTTGCGCTCACTCTTGTACACAGAAGCAGCTCTGGGGGAATGACTAGGACGTAGGACGTCGGTGTTGCGCATCCGCTGCTCAGAAGTGACAAACGTGGAATCACAAGTGGAGAGATTAAAACAAAAAAATGGTCACAAATAAGAAGTACAAAATGAGGATTTGTAAAAAAAAAAAAATGTTGAAGAATTTCGATATAAGCCAAGTTTCCTTTGCTAAAGTAAGGAAACTTAGCTTCCTTTGCTTCTGTAAACAAACGTTGGCATTCACGAGACTCACAGATGCATGCGCAAAGCCGACATCAAACGTCATCCGCCTGGAACGGTTTCTGTTTACAGTGAACGCAAGCTAGATTAAAGTGATTATTACATTTTGAATATGGATATTTTTCCCACAAAAACGCATCGATTTGCTATAGGAGGCCTTTATTCACCCCCTGGAGCTGTGTAAGGCACTTTTTCTTATGGATGGATGCGCGTTATTGGACTTGTTTTGGCCTGTTGAAGACAAAACACCCGCCTATCGCTATGATAAAGATTGAAAGAGCCAGGACATTTTTTAATATAACTCAGATTGGATTTTGATTGGTCCGAAAGAAGGAAGTCATATACGCCTAGGATGACATGAGGGTGGGTAAATAATGGGCTAATTTTCATTTTTGGGTGAACTAACCCTTTAATGCACTGTATACACTATTAAATATTTATTATATACTAAAAATAGAACACTCTTAGGCCTTCCTGGATTTGGAGAAGGCTTCCTTTGGTGAAAAAGTCCATCCCCTGTTGTCTTCTCACATCAAAATCCACAGACATGTTTGTTATAAAACGGTTTTGGCTTGTAATGTATGCTTGTTTTGTGTATATTTCTCTCCTGATTCAGACCAGATGACTTTTTCACTGAAGGAGGCAATATTATGGATTATGGACGTATTTTAGGCATGAGCAATGGTTTAAAGTTTAAAACATCTTAATGATGGATTTGTTTCTTACAAACAAGCAGCTTTTGGCTTCACAAGATATTAATTGATAAACTGGAGTGGTGTGGATTAGTTGTGGGTTATTGTGATGTTTTTATTAGCTGTTTGGACTTTTATTCTGATGGCACCCATTCACTGCAGAAGATCCATTGGTGAGCAAATGATGTAATACCACACCAGGAAACAAACTCAGATGGATCTTAGAAGTTGCCACTGATAAAATTATTCTGAGTGATGTAGTAAATTCTACAGAAAAAGACTAATTTCTACATTAAAAGTTAGTTCAGGAAATAATAAAAAAAAAAAAGAAAGAAAAGAAAATTCTATATTGGTACTCGATCTTCTATCATCAACATTATAACATTAAGTAAAACCTACTCAATTTGTCTGATACTGGTGTTTCCATCATGCATTGGGGCATGAATAAATAATATATTTTTTGGCCCGTTTTCCAGCTGTACACAGTTTTACCATTGCTTTTGTTGTTAGATTTAGTAACTTGTGGTTTTGTTACATCTGGAGTTCTTTTTCTACCCAAAATGAAACATTCATACTCAAAAATGAACCACACAATGTTACCATCATTGTGTATTGTGTACCAAGTATTGAAGTCTTTGTGCTCGGGTGAGTGCCGCAGTACTAATTATGTGTGATTTGCTTAGATGTTTTTAAGTAACATATGCTTTAAAAGCATGGTTTAATTAGATGCTATGTAAAGTAAAATCAACGTGTTGCCAAATAAGCTTTGACTAAGTTAAAATTACTCAAACTTTCATGGATCAAGCTAAAGTTACTTAGTTCTTTGTTAAATTTACTTAAGTAAGTAGATTTTACTTAATTCTACATTTGAAATTATATACAGTTATGTAATATTTCTTTATGAATGTGAAGTTCAATAGTAAGTAGATTGTACAGAGCAGTAGCAGTAAAATGTATTTAAAATGTGTTACGAAGATTTTTGTTCCTACAAGTTATTTTTTTTCAGTGTGGGCAACCTTAGGGTGAACTGTTCGTTTAGTAGTCTCAAAGAACCTTTCTTTTTCAACTATAAAGACCCTTTTGCACAATGGAAAAGATCCATAAATGGTAAAGTTTCTTTATAGAACCATATAAGAAGACACTGAAGACATGCATGCTTTATGTAAGGGAAGAGAAAGATATTGAGGTTGCTATTAAAGCATTTCACTATTACATAATATAATCGTTGTGAGAATAAATGAGTAAATAAATAGAGCTATCTTGTCCTTATAAATGCTTTTGATCATAAAGGACTGTATAATACGATTTTATGTATTGCTTCATTGTGTAACTGTTACAAACACTTTCCTAAATACCAGCTGTGTTAGTCTCACATCTCTCACATAACGCTGTACGTTCTTTCTTCTTGCATAATTGAATTATTTAATCTCAAATTAATATTTCATGCACATTTAGTTATTTATTTATTTGCCAAGCAGCTTAACATCAGATCCTGGTCACTCTTGTAGGCTGAAAATGATTAGCAGATTGGACATTATCCCTTACATAATCTTATTTTATTTTTTAAAATTGAATCATTTACTAATTATATTTAAAAGAAGATGACATCAGATGTCCTGTTTAGCTCCCAATGTTTTTAGTAAAGTATATAAGGATTGCCATGTGTTCACCCCTGAAAACTGCAATGCCTTTTGAACCAAAAAATAATCTGCATGATCTATAAATTGACACCAATCACATGAATGTCATGCTGTAGTGCACAATGCAGGGGAATATATAGCCTGGAATAGTTCCTTCTTCTAGAAAACACCCAATGTAGAAATCCAGTCAGTTGCTATTTATAGAAGGAACAATTTATAGCTCACATCACAACTCACGACTCAGACTCCAGTTCAGTGCACACTGGGCTCATTACCCTCTCCACAGCATGCAATGGCAGCTGGAGTTGCTAGGCAACAGTGGCCACCAGTCAATAGTAGCTGGATGTGTTTTTTGTTTCTGGTGGCAGTGTAGGGGAGTCTCTCTTTTAGCTGCTGAAATATTAATCGAGGCTTCTCAGGAATCCTCTGTACAGTACAACCTTAAAATCAAGGCATGATTTCAACCTTCAAGGCAGAAACAAAACATTCAGTACAAGCATATTATATAATTCACAGTGTACATGTTCCCACAGTGCTCAGGTTTTAGGGCTGAATGACAATCTTGCAATAAATTGCACGTTTGTACACGTCTCTGCCTCATTAGTGTTTTTGATGACATGTGAGTAAATGTAATTTTGACATTACATGAACAAAACGTGAGTGGAACAGGTTGAGTCTACAGATCTCATCGGCACAGTGCTGAAGTGTTCTGGGTACTTTTTATGGGTTGCTAGGGTGATCAGGGCTGTTGCTAGGTGGTTGCTTACTGAGTGAGTAGAAGTAATTTTCAACCACTGTACGAAATTCCATAAAATTTCAGTAATTTTGTCTAAAAATACTATTAATTCTAAAAATGCAGAAATCAAATCTCTGATAGACTTGTGCTGATCTAGAATGAACTTTTTGTATATAAAATGTAGGCAACAGGTGGTTTTCACCCTACTAACAGGAACAGCGTGAACATGATTGTTTAGCTACTGGCTTGATTCACTAAAAGCAGTAAAACACTCTGTACCTGAGCCCTTACACCCATTACAGCTCATGGATTCACAAACTAATAATATAATGATATAACAACAATACAGCTCTTGTGATTGATGGACATGAGTTGTTCAGAACTTCCCCTTGACTCTACAATGAAGATGCATGTTAAAGGGTTGGTTCACTCAAAAATGAAAATTTTGTCATTAATTCCTTACCTTCATGTCGTTCCAAACCTGTAAGACGTGTTCATCTTCGCAACACAAATTTAAGATATTTTTGCTGAAATCTGAGAGCTTTCTTACCCTGCACAGACAGCAACACAACTGACGCATTCAAGGCCCAGAAAGGTAGTAAGGACATCCATAAAATAGTCCATGTGACATCAGTGGTTCAACCGTAATTTTATGAAGCTGTACATTTTGTGGGCAAAGAAAACAAAAAATAACTATTCAACAATTTCTTCTCTTCCGTGTCTTTGAGGGACATTCACAAGAGTACATTGACATTGCGCCTTGTTTGCAGAGGAATCCACACACATAGGTTGTGGTACTTTTATAGTTTTATAAAATTAAGGTTGAACCACTTATGTCACATGGACTATATTATTAATGTCTTTACTACCTTTCTGAGCTTTGAATGTGTCAGTTTAGAAAAATCTCGGAAAGCACTTTAATAATTTTTTTGTGTGTGTTCTGAAGATGAATAGAGGTCTGTTTGGAACAAATAAGGGTGAATAATTAAAAAAAAAAAAAAAAAATTACGTAGATTTTTTGTCTTGTTTCCAGCCAAAATATCTACAAATTCTTAAATCAAGAAGGATTTTTTTAGACAGTTTTCTGTTTGAAATAAAATATTTTTGCTTACCCTATTGGCAGATTATTTTGCTTGTTCTAAGAAAGAACTCACTTAATTTAGTTTTTTTTTTTCTGAAAACAAGAAAATAATTTCTACTCATCTAGAAAATCCTTCTTGATTTAAGAATTTGAGATATTTTGTCTGGAAACAAGACAAGAAATCTAAGTAGTGCCGAATTTTTAACGGGGAAACAGTAATGTCACCATTGTCCCGATTTCAAACAGAAAAGAATAATTCATATTTTAAACTGAGTTGTTTTTGAGTTCTGAATTTTGTAGTATGTTTTTATTGTAGAGTAACCTCTCATATGTGTGTGTCAGTATTTTGTCCTGTCCTGTTCTGTTTTCCTAGTGTTTTCCCCCCTCTGTTTCCAGTTCTTTTGGTTTGTCCCATTTGCTCCCCCTTTTGGTTGTGTTTAGTTGGTTCAGTCTTGCCCATATTTGTATTTCCCCCTCGTCATCTCGTTATCTTGTTTGTAACCACGCCTTGTTTTCTGTGTATTTAAGTCTGTGTCTGATCACTCCCAGCTGTCCGTCGTTGATGTTACATGTTCCCGTTTTATGCTCCTGGTTTTTGTTTGGTTGTTTGTTTATTCAGTGTTTTATTTAATAAACTTTAATAACTGCATTTACTCCGGTTCTCCTCCTCCATCTCCACTCCTCAACCCGCCTGACTGTGACAGAACGACGGACCAAAACAGAAGATGAGTCGGGCTGAGGCAGCTTTGAGGAGACTACGGCAAGGTGGTCGTGAGTTGGAGCGATATGTGGAGGAATTCATAGAGCTCTCCCATCAGGTAGGCTGGCACGAGGCTGCTCTTGGTGCTGTGTTTGTTTTGGGGCTGGATGATGAGACCATTCGCTGCAATCTTCCCTCTTGTAATTTCCCCTTGATCGAGCTAATAAACCTGATTCTCTATTTGAATGGATCTGATTTTGAAGTTGAAGAATTTCCAAATTCTGGTCGGTCTCATCTTCCAGTCCCCTCACGGACACAGCACATCGCGCCAGCCTGCCATAAGCCGAGAACCTCCACATACCGTTCCAACGGATCGAACCGCCAGCCCAGTCTCCTATCCCCAGTCATCCTCCAAAGCTCCGCCGCTGTCCTCAGCCCGATGCGGCCGGCCTCCTCCCCGCGCTCTAGTCTGCCGGCCGCCGCCCAGCGCTCAAGCCCAGTACCTCAGGCTTCCTCTCCGCGTTCAAGCCAGTCAGCCGCCAAGCCAGCATCAGCTCACAAGATGGCTGCCACGGCTTCACGCAAGATGGCTGCCACGCCAGAGTCTGCAAGCAAGATGGCTGCCATGCCAGAGTCTGCAAGCAAGATGGCTGCCACGCCGGAGTTTGCAAGCAAGATGGCCGCCACGCCAGCTCACAAGATGGCTGCCACGCCAGCTCACAAGATGGCCACAATGCCCGAGTCTGCACGCAAGATGGCCGCTATGCCCGAGTCTGCAAGTAAGATAGCTACAACGCCAGAGTCTGTTCACAAGATGGCCACCATGTTACTAGCAGCCCTCAAGATGGCTGCCACGCCAGAGTCTGCACGCAAGATGGCCTCCGTTCCTGAGTTCCCGGCCAAGATGGCCTCCGTTCCTGAGTCCCCGGCCAAGATGGCCTCCGTTCCTGAGTCCCCGGCCAAGATGGCCTCCGTTCCTGAGTCCCCGGCCAAGATGGCCTCCGTTCCTGAGTCCCCGGCCAAGATGGCCTCCGTTCCTGAGTCCCCGGCCAAGATGGCCTCCGTTCCTGAGTCCCCGGCCAAGATGGCCGCCAAGCCTGAGTCCCCGGCCAAGATGGCCGCCAAACCTGAGTCCCCGGCCAAGATGGCCGCCAAGCCTGAGTCTGCACCCAAGATGGCTACCGCCAAGTCAGAGTCTCCGCTGGTTCCGCCCAGCCTCCCAGAGTCTCCGCTGGTTCCGCCCAGCCTCCCAGAGTCTCCGCTGGTTCCGCCCAGCCCTCCAGTGACCGCGCCGCCAGTGCGCCCTCCAGTGACCGCGCCGCCAGAGAGCCCTCCAGTGTCCGCTTGCCCAGAGCTTGCTCCTTCAGTGTCTCCGCTGGAGACGCCCAGCCCTCCTGAATCTCCGCTGGGGTCGTCCAGCTGTCCAGAGCCCGCTCCTCAAGAGCGCCGTCCAGAGCCCGCTCCTCAAGAGCGCCATCCAAAGCCCGCTCCTCAAGAGCCAGCGCGCCCTCCAGAGCCGGAGCTCTCTCCTGCACGCCCTCCAGAGCCGGAGCTCTCTCCTGCGCGCCCTCCAGAGCCGGAGCTCTCTCCTACGCGCCCTCCAGAGCCTGTGCTCTCTCCTGCGTGCCCTTCCGTGCTCTCCTGGGTGGACTATGCCCTAGGTTCCCCCAAGAAAATTTGGGGGGGGGGGGGGGCTACTCCCCTGATCAGCCATGGCCACCTGGACTGTTTACCCGGCCATGGCCACCTGGACTGTTTACCCGGCCATGGCCACCTGGACTGTTTACCCGGCCATGGCCACCTGGACTGTTTACTCGGCCATGGCTTCCTGAGCCCCCAGATCCGTCATGGCCACCTGGACTGGTTACCCGGCCATGGCTTCCTGAGCCCCCAGATCCGCCATGGCCACCTGGACTGTTTACTCGGCCATGGCCCCCTGAGCTCCCAGATCTGCCATGGCCTCCTGGACTGGTTACCCGGCCATGGCCCCCTGAGCTCCCAGACCCGCCATGGCCTCCTGGACTGGTTACCCGGCCATGGCCTCCTGACCCCCCAGACCCACCATGGCCTCTTGGACTGTCTGCCCTGGAGACCGCCCCTGTATCCTGTGTTCCCTGTATCCCTGTCTAGTGGTCTCCAGGGCGCCCACCCTCCCTCCCCTATGGATGTTAGACGGCGCGAGACGCGCCTTTTGGGGAGGGGGGTGTAATGTCAGTATTTTGTCCTGTCCTGTTCTGTTTTCCTAGTGTTTTTCCCCCTCTGTTTCCAGTACTTTTGGTTTGTCCCATTTGCTCCCCCTTTTGGTTTGTGTTTAGTTGGTTCAGTCTTGCCCATATTTGTATTTCCCCCTCGTCACCTCGTTACCTTGTTTGTAACCACGCCTTGTTTTCTGTGTATTTAAGTCTGTGTCTGATCACTCCCAGCTGTCCGCCGTTGATGTTACATGTTCCCGTTTTATGCTCCTGGTTTTTGTTTGGTTGTTTATTCAGTGTTTTATTTAATAAACTTTAATAACTGCATTTACTCCGGTTCTCCTCCTCCATCTCCAGTCCTCAACCCGCCTGACTGTGACAGTGTAATATCAAGAACATTTTGATTCTCATGATTTCATGACCCATAAACTCACATCAGACTCTTTGGCAACCGGCTAGTTTTCACTTAGGACAACCGATCGTATCTTCCCTGATGTTTTTTTTTAAAGCTCTAAATCCATGTAACTTTTCTCGGCATATGCAAGAGCATCAGAGCTTTTTAGACTTTTCATCTGCGATGTTTTTTTATGTATTGATAATTGCTTACTTGGAACGAAACCGACCAACGTTTAAATCTCTAAGTATAACAAAACACAACAGTTAGTCTTAACTGAACTAAACCAATCTCTTAATTGATTTAAAGGGGCCACCGGATGCCCCTTTTCCACCATTTGGTATGATTCTTTAGAGTCTTCATAAAATGTTTGCAACATACTTTGGTTAAAAATTCCTCAATGGTCATGTAACAACACCCCTTTTAGCTTGTCAAAAACAGCTCTGTTCACAGCGACCCATTTAGGTGAATGTGTCTTTAAATGATAATGAGATACTGCTCACCCCACCACTCAGATGCAATCTACTGCATCCTCAGAGACTCTGATGTTGAGAGAAAATGAAGACTCTTATGTTCACTTTTTAACATCCAACTAAAAAAACATCTGCATTCCTTAATTAGGATTAGGCAATCATGTAGCAATTTCAACTAAAGGGGGTAATAATTTGGCAGGGGGTCAGAAATGGGAACACCAGATATAACAAGATTGCTCGGTAACTAATTCAGCATGGAATTGGATTTAGGATGTGGGATCCTTGGGTACGAATCCCGTGACTCACATGACTCACAGTGAAATCGAAAAAAAGCTTAAAAGCATGCTTGCAATTGCTTTTTAGGTGTGGTACAGATGGTACGTTATTTTAAAACATCATGGAGCATTAGAGTATTAGCGCCACTCAACGAACATTTCAAGTCAGAACTGTGGTGACACGTACAAAACCAACGTTACATAAAACATACCATAAAACACCTTTTTAGCACCACTCAGTGGACATTTCACATCAAATATGTCATGAAACGCAAATGGCTCTACGTATTTCGCATCTTGCAAAAAAAGTTCCCACAGGTGTGTTTTCGTCATGAGATCAGGTTGGCAATATGACTTCATACTGCTCAGAAAATTAAAACGACTTGATAATTGAGATTGTTTAGGTTTTTTGGAGATTTAAAAGGAGTGAGTGGATTTTTCTCATTGTAGGTGGTTGTGTCCACACACTGCTAAGACACATTTATATGCAAAACCATATAAAAGTGAATTTTCCATTTGATGTCCCCTTTAAATGTATAATCATAATATTTCAAAGACATATTATTGGACTTTTTTACATTTTTTTAATCATTTTGTTGACTTTTAAAAACATTAAACTCATCATCCCACAAAACAAATGTGAATGTGTCCCACATTCTGATAGTAAACGCAGGACTGTCAAGCAGAGTGATGACCTTTGGTTGCGCTCTGTTGTAATGGGCGTTCAGCCTGTCTCCTGACTGTGCCAGTTTGGACCAGTTACCCATGCAACGCTACAGCAATATTATTGACTGTGTTTTCCTGGCCTGTATTCTCTCTGCTAAATTAAGCTCAGCTTCGAAACCAGGCAACAGCCCAATCCTTGGGACCCATGGTGAAGTCATAACTATTAGATATCATACGAGACACATGACGCTAGCTCCGGATGTGACATCATCTTTACATCTCCAAAAAAGCCCAGATCCTGGAATTAGACACTGCCACTGTGCAGAGCTGCCATCCCACGGTGAGAGAGCTATATTTACATTTGAATACACTAGCTAATTAAGTCATCAGAGGCACAATACCATACACAACCAATTAGACACTACCCACATTCCATTGCATCAGAGTTACGTATTCCAGATCTTCAATGCAAAGGCACATGCTTTCTAAATCTTTTGTCCTGGTTTAATCTTTGAAGAAGAAAATTAAACTGACTTGCTGTAGTTTCCCAATATACATTCCTGTTATTGTGAACGACTGAGCTGTGCATGTTTTTAAAAAAGTATGAGTGTGAAAATTTTTTACATTTTGACAAAATGTACAAAATCGAGAAGAAGAAATATGATGTTTTGTCAGCTGAAATTACTATTCTAATATAGCACCAATCCACTGAGGTGCTTCCAATACAAATCCCAGTATTGGAAAATCAATCACTGGAAAGGGCTGAGTTGCTATGTGGGCCACAAATAGAGAGTTCCTCCAGTGGCAGACATTGTTTCAACCCAACAGCAAATCGATTTGTGTTCATTCCCAGTTCTGGCCACATGAGGATACAATCTATTTAAGGAAAGAGCTGAATGGGTCAAAAATAATGCATGAAGCAATTAGTATCTTGTTTGGATTCAATTTACCCAACTTGAAGAATGACAAAAAAGATGCTTTCTCATAGCATTTATAATGCTTTTCGAGGTAAACCATGCGTCCTTTCTTTAAAGCGGACCAATAAATCCATTTTCTTGTAATTAATCAGTCGTATTTGTTGTGCCTCACAGCTGTCGTGCGTTTCTGAAGTACATCAGAAGAGTTGCACAGCAGGCGCCACCTCACACTGTATCACACTTTAGAGTGACTATAGATGTGGAGGCGTTTGAAGATCAGACCTCACGTTGTTCTTGTAGTGGGTTATGCAGGGACAGACCGAGGCCACTAGATCTTTGTCTCACATGTTGCTCTGTTCTAAAGAGCAGAACTGGGGTCAGCCGAGAGATTTGATGAATTATTGAAAGCGAGCCTGGAATAAAATTGCTTTCATGTCTAAGCCTTTATTTATATATTTACTAAACAGTACAGTAGGTACGGCATTTTGAACATGGCTCAATATTTCACTGCCTTACTATTTGACATTTCTTGATATGAATGTGAGAGGATCTTTTCAAACAGCTAGTGTTGCTATGTTGCTACTGTATATAATGTAAGTAAAAAAACAGTATTGAGTTGAAATTGAGTTGAAATAATCAAGGCATGGGTTCCACACTGGTTATACTAAATGAATGCAAGAAAAACTTTTTTTTTATGCACCAGTATGAAATTACGTAGTAAATACAAACAGCAATATTCACATATATGCAGTGTCTCGTGAAAGTATTCATACCCCTTGGTATGATGCGACAAGTTGCACATCAACATTTGGCAGTTATCTGCCATTCTTCTTCTTACCTCTTCACCTCTCAGGCTCTGTCAGGTTGGATGAGGGCAAACACATTTTCAGGTTTCTCCAGAAATATTTGATTGGGTTCAAGCCCAGGCTGTGGCTGAACCACTCATGGACATTCACAGAGTTATCTATAAACCACTTTTGCTGGGTACTTATGCTCATTGTCTTGTTGGTAGGTGTACCTTTTGCCCAGTGTGAGGTTTTGAATGCTCTGGACCGGGTTTCATTAAGGCTATCTCAATATTTTGGAGCATATTTTTCCTTCTACTCTGATGAGTCCCTGCCACTGAAAAACAGCCCCACAGCATGAGGCTGCTACCAGCACACTTTACTTTTGGGATAGTTATCTGCAGGTGATAAGCAGTACCTGGTTTCCTTCAAACATAATGCTTGGAATTGAGGTTCCTCAGACCACAGAATCTTGTTTCTCACAGTCAGAGGGTCCTTTGGGTGCTTTTTTTGCAAATTCCAAGTGTGTTTTCATGTGTCTGCACTGAGGAGAGGACTGAGTCTTGCCACACCGCCATAAAGCCCAGATCGATGAAGTTGTTGCAGGGATGTTTGTCCTTCTGTAAGTTTCTCTTATCTGCATATATGATCATGGAGCTCAACTAGAGTGACCATCAGGTTCTTGGTCACCACTCTAACCAAGGCCCTTCTCCATCAATTGCTGTTTTTGGCCAGCTCTAAGAAGAGCCCTGGTTGTTTCAAATGTCTTCTAGACTACAATGGAGACTACAAACTTCTGTGAACCTTCAGTGAAGCAGAATTTTTTTCTGAACTCTTCCCCAGATGTTTGGCCTGTTACAGTCCTGTTTCTGAGTTCTACAGGCATTTTTTTTTTTACATCAGGGCTTGGTTTTTGCCCTGATATTCATTTTTAGCTGTTAGACCTTTCATTAAGATGTGTGTGTCTTTCCAGATCATACCCATTGAATTTAATTTTCCACATGTTAACTTCTCTCGAAGTGTAGTAACATCTACAAGCAATATGAATGCTCCTGAGCTAAATTTCAACTGTCCCAGATATGGGTATGAATACGTATGCAATGGAATCATTTAAGTTTTTTTATTTTTAATGATTTGCAAAAATGTTAAAACCTGTTTTTTTGCTTTGCCATTATGGTGTATGGAGTATAGATTGATGTGGGGGAAAAGTCATTTAAAGCAGTTTAACATAAGGCAGCAACATAACAAAATGTTAAAAAATAAAGGGGTATGAATACTTTCGCAAGGCACTGTACATTATCATTCAAAGGTTTTGGAAATAAATTGGTACATTTATTTAGCAAGGACACATTAAATTGATTTAAAAAATCACAGTAAAGATTTATAATATTACAAAAAGTGTCAATTTCAAATAAATGTTCTTCAAACGTTCTGTTTGTCAAAAAAAGCAACACAATCATTTTTAACTGTAATAATAATAACAATCAGAAATGTTTCTTAAGCAGCAAATCAGCATATTAGAATGATTTCTGAAGGATCACGTGACACTGAAGACTGAAGTAATGATGCTGAAAACCATAAATATATTGTAATAATATTTGTGAATATTTATCAAATATAATATTCATAAAAATATACAATATAATACAATTTAAATTGTAATATTTCACAATATTACAGCTTTTGACTTTGTTTTTGATTAAAAAAATTGTGAACTTAGGCGATCATACTGATCCCAAACTTTTGAATGACATATATTTCAAAATTTAAACAATGAAAAATGGTAGTTGGAGACAAATTTGAACATTTTGAGTGATACAGATATGAATATGAATTTACTGTTTACTGAATTGTTTAATAGATTATTTAAACCAGAAAGTTAAATGATTCACAGAAATTAATCAATCATTTCTGCTAATGAAACGCTAATAAAGCATGTCTAAATTGTGTCCAAAAACACAGCCTTTTGTTAACTTAATGGGCAATGTTTATGATGATACTGTCTATACCAAATATACTGTGAATATTCAGCAACAATTTGATAATATTTCTCCTTTTTATTTAGTTCTAATAGGACAGATAGCTTTTCATTGCATGCTGTAAATGGCACAGTGTAATATTACATGTCCTAGAGAAAAAAAAATCAAGATTTCAGTTCCTTCATCTCTCCCGTACATCTAATTTTTAGTACCCACTCTTGAATCCAAATGGCACTCGAAGAAGCACCCTGGAAGTTACATAAACGCTCCAACTCTTCCTAAGCATGGATGTAAACTTTTGTAATGATCTTTGGCATCCTTGTCCCTCAGGGTGTCCTAGACACACTTGACTGTCAATCAAAGCCATAATGGCCACCCATGCAGTCAGTGACTGTCTGAAGCTTCCTTCATATCGTCGGCCCCTCTGCTGGGTCGACCGGAACGAGGGTTGGGTATTAAGGCACAGCTCACTGGACAATGGCAGGCCGTGAAATCCAGGCTGACTCACAACCCCTCACTGACACTGCCATCAGGGGCTGTTCCTGTAACCGGCTTATCGCTCTGACACAGCGATGGGGAACTTAATATATATCAAGCCCTCATGTTTCATAAGTGGAAGAAGTTATCACCAGGAAGGAGCAAGATCAACGGATTTGGGGCTTTTTGTGTGTCTGAATAGAGTAGCAAGGTGTTCTGTATTGTAAAGAACTAAACACCTTTGAGATGTTGTATTGTGCTGATATATATAGCCATTTCTCCATAAGCACTCTTTGTATAGCACATCTTGTGTATTTCAGAAATAAATCCTGGATGTTATTCAGGATTCACATGTAGAAAAAAAATAACACCGTGCCTTTTTATAGTCTGTATTCAAGTCTCTTTTTTTTTCTTCACATTTTTAACAGGAACAAACCACCCTCTCAGCCATCTATGAAAACCGGTAACACTTTATAGTAAGACTTTCATTACTTAAGTGAGAAGTTCACTTCCTGAACAAAAATGTACAGATAATTTTCTCATCCTTGTCTTTCTTTCTTCAGCCGTAAAGAAATTATGTTTTTTGAGGAAAACATTTCAGGATTTCTCTCCATATGATGGACTTCTATGGTGCCCCTGAGTTTGAATATCCAAAATGCAGTTTAAATGCATCCTGAAAGAGCTCTAAACAATCCCATCTAAGGAAGAAGGGTCTTATCTAATGAAACGATCAGTTATTTTTTTTAAAAGATTACTATTTATTTACTTTTTAACCTCAAATGCTCTTCTTGTCTAGCTCTGCGTGAACTCTGTGTATTCTGGATCAAGACAGTTAGAGTACGTCGAAAAACTCTCATCTCATTTTCTCCTTTAGCTTCAAAATTATCCTACATTGTTGTTTTACCTTTTTTTTTAAAGGGCGTTTGATCTTCTTTGCACTTTCACTTTGTAAACACTTGGTCGGTACTTCTGCAGCGTTGTAGGATGATTTTGATGTTGGAGGAGAAAATGAGATGGACGTTTTTCAGCCTACCCCAACTGTCTTGAATCGGAATACGCAGAGTTCACACAGAGCTAGACAAGAAGAGCATTTGAGAGGTCTGTGGTGAGAAGATGACTATTCATCGATGCCTTGCTCTGGAGGTGTTTATGCAAATGTTTGTCACCTCTGATCCAATTGAGCCGTTTTTGGAGCTTGATTAAATAAATGCTTTTGAGGATGTTTTAATGGTACAAAGACCTCTTATATACCAAATAATCTTATATACCAAATTTGTTTTCTTAGTTAACAAATGCAACCTCACTGTAAAGTGCTAACAAAAAACCTATGAAATTCAGCCGTATTTATTTAGTATTATTTCCGTTTTTCCCACGTTGAGTGCATTTAGACTGGCTTCAGTGAATATGGTATCACAGCTGAGCTTCCGCTCCGGATGGCACAGTTTAATCTCCCCACAGCTAATATTTCCAGGACCTGGGCCAATCAGGCAAGATTTAAAAATATCCATCTCTTGTTTGGAACTGTGTTTTTTAACAGCAGTGTGTGTACGAGTCAGCCTTAAACCTGCTGTTTGTGCGATGCATGGCGTCATGTTCTGTTGTGCTGTGATAATTACAGTGGGTGAACACAACGTTTCATCAAACTTAAGACTTAAGATGTGGTCTGAATCTGTCAGTGAGGAAGTGATATGAAACTATCCATCATATAGGTGATAACTAAGTGTCACCTATAGGGCCCCAGTGTCCTGGGGGGTTGGGCAAGGTGGTGCAGAATAAATGAGCAGATCACACATTTCAATGTGAGGATTATTCTTATATGTTGTTTTCTTACAGCAAAATTAGATAAAACAGGATCATTCATGTCTCACTGAACAATAGTCAAATCTATTTTTTTTTTTCATGCCATCACGACTCACTGCTTAATTTTAAAGCGTGAGCACATGTGCATGTGTGTTTTTTGTCACAGATGCAGCTGGACTAAAATTTTATATTCAGACTTCATGTGCAGATGTTTCATGCTCTAAGTCCTCCCTGACAAACACACACACACACACACACACACACACACACACACACACACACACACACACACACACACACACACACACACACACACACACACACACATATACATATATATATATATATATATATATATATATATATATATATATAAAGATACAGTCAAACCAAAATTTATTCAGACACCTTCAACATTTCTCACATTATCACAGTTTATTTGCTATAGTTTAGCAAATGGTTATATAATATGACAAGAACTCCAAAATGTGTCAGAACAAATTCATCTTGATAATGACAGGTAACTTTGATAGAAAGGTATGTAACAAAACATGGCCAGGTCAAAGTGTCAAATCAAATTTGAATCAGTGTTACTTAGACTCCACTGTATGAACAATTTTTGGGTAATGTCACAGTTTATTTTACTATCCTCACTTACATAAATGACCTATAATGTCCTGCATCCACTAGTCAAAAAATAATCTGAATAATTTTTGGTTTGACTGTATGTGTGATAATATGAATTTAACCTCATTTTGTAAATTTTCAAATCACTTTTTTGTCGGTAAAGAAAGAAAGAAAGAAAGAAAGAAAGAAAGAAAGAAAGAAAGAAAGAAAGAAAGAAAGAAAGAAAGTGGAATTGTGATGCAATAGCTGTTGTGTCTGACATCAACACTATAATATTTATCGAGCCTTTGCCTTTTGAGAAGCGTTTAGCATTATGTGTCTATAAATATCAGAAACGCATATTGTTGCTTGAATAAGTTAAGCGATTACATAATTTTACATGCATATATTTCTTCATATGCATATGAAATCCCCGCCCAACACGTCTCTCGACAGCGTCGTTTAGAAATACAGAACACTGAGACAATAATAGTGATTAAAGCGGTGCACGTAGTCTGTTCAACATTACAACGTCAATGCTTTTCCCTTCGAACAATGTCTTTTAGCAATTTTCCGCTCTGTATTTTTACACACCCTGTTGAGATCAACATTTAATATCGTTTCGATATTAAAGCATTCATCAGAGGTGTGGATGGAGGTTGTATTTTCCCTGACTGCAGCATATTCCTCCTGCGCGCGCACTGAGTGTGCGTGGGAATCTCTCCCGCACGCGCCGCCCCCTTTATAAATGATGCGTAAAGGATCTCCAGTATCACACCACTCTGAGACTTCAGAGAACTCAGGACCAGATGCTCATCTCCGCCTCGACTTCATCTTTTTCACTCTTTTGTATTACTTTTTGATACAAAGCGACGCATTTCTTCGTCGATGAGGCTTTCGTATAGTAACCGCGCTTCCATGAACAAGTGCCGCTCGCTTCATTCCGTGAAATCAGGGAACTTCAAGCACAGATAATACTAAACCTGGTGGTATACCCCGATGTGGAAGTGCTTTAGACATGATGATCCTCGGCGATGTTTAGACGCGAGATGGGACGCAGGGTTTCCCTGTAACATGCGCGGATCGCGGGATCCCCACTGACACGCGAGCGCGCTGCTGATCAGAGACTTGTCACAGACACTTTGGAGATTGCATGAAAATGGTCCAGAACGTGATTTTGGTGTTTTTCCGCAGGAGACTGAGTCAGAGACCGGCAGTAGAGGAGCTGGAGAGCCGAAACATCCTCAAACGTGAGTATCGCACCTGTCAGAGCAGAGATAAAGCATCTGGAGAGAGACTTTTTTCATGTTTGTTACCTGTCTGTTGACAAATAACAACCATTTTGCTTAGAATGCATAAATACTAATGTATTTTAAAAGAAAGTATTGTTTATTTACTTAAAAAACAACAAAAAATGCAGGCATTGTAACGCACTTCAGATACGAATGAACTGGTTTTATTTAAAAACAATAACAACTGTTATTTCATGTGAATAAATCATCTTGACCTGATTCGGATGCATCAGAAACGTAATTTATAAGAGTTAGATCAAATAGAAATAGATGTCTATAAGGTCACAACTTTGTGTCCACTTACATTACAATTTATTCTATGACTGGTCACCTTTTCTTTTTAGTTTGACATACTTATTTACTCTTTTTTTTTTTTTACCATTGTGACAAATTACATTGAAGTACAAATACTTCATGTAGTCTGATGAACAGTTGGAGGTTGTAAAGTTTTAATAATGACTAGATCAGGTGTCAGTTATATTTGCATACAATGTGTGCCCTCAATGCAATATTTTTTTTTTCAGTTTTACTTCAAAATTTCACATTTAATTTAATGTGTTACTTACTCTTTATTTTTAATTATTTGTAAAATTTAAAACTAGACCCTACACCAAATTTTTGTGACCCTGGACCACAAAACCAACCTTTTAGTGGCACGGGTATATTTGTAGCAATAGCCAAAATACACTGTATAGGTCAAAATTATCTATTTTCTTTTATGCCAAAAATCATTAGGATATTAAGATCATGTTCCATGAAGATATTTTTTTAAATGTATTACTGTAAATATATCAAAGCCTAATTTTTGATTAGTAATATGCATTGCTAAGAACATAACTTGGACAACTTTAAAGGCGATTTTTTCAATATTTTGATTTTTTTCTGCACCCTTAGATTCCAGATTTTCAAATAGTTGTATCCTGACAAAACCACACATCAATGGAAAGCTTATTCATTGAGCTTTCAGATTATGTATATATCTCAAGTTCACAAAATATGACCGGTTTTATGGTCCAGGGTCACATTTTTCAGTGTATTTTATTGTAAAAGTTATATTTCAGTATTTTCCTGTATTGGTTTGTACTGTAACGTTTTGATGAAAAAGTCATTTGAAATTTGATAAATAATTGAGTTCAGGACAAAAACAATCCACAAGCACCAAAAAAAAAAAAAAAAGTGAAAAATCTGAGTGAGGCGTGAATTCAATTTCAGCTCATCTGGAATAGAAAGATTATAGACGCAATCTGTCTGGAGCTCGATAATATCAGTGATTACAGATTGTGAGGGCGAGACAGAGTGGCAGAGATTACACAGGTCTGCACATGATCACAATCTGAATGAAACTGAGTGTAATTTTACTAATTGCTTTGTAATGGTGTAATTTTTGAGGGAATGATTTTCACATTATTTAAATAATTAGTGACCTTTAAGAAAAAAAAAACTTGTTTGTGTTTAGGTTTTTCTTCAGTAGTGTAAAAGGAATTCTAAAGAAATCAGGTTTAGTTCTTAAGATACACATGTATTTCTAGCATGTGTCCATAGCACACTTGTGATGGGGCTTGTTTATTTAGTCGAGGCCTCTATCTTGGGCCGTGGCACCTGTGTCTTCTGACTCTGAGCAGCTGTCTGCTGACTTTGGTATCTCCCCTGCCTGTCTATGCGCACATGCTTGAAACACTCACTCTCGAAGAAAGATGTTAGTCAAAGCAAAGACGAGAAACAAGGCAAGAGTCCTGAAATGACAGAACATAAAGGCATTTTCAAAAGTGGTTTATCGTGGTTTAATCATACTAGACAGACACGTGCGTCCTGTATTTTCCCACGCTAAGTCCTTCGCAGCACAGATTCAGATAATCCACGTATTTGACAGAGGGAAATGTACGAGAACAGTGTTATACTGTGATGTGTAAAGCCTATTAAAGAAATGCAGTAATCTGGCGCCCTGGTGTTGTGCGCAGGGGCAGGAGTTGTCTTCAGGACAGCTGCAGACACAGATGTTCAAGAGATCCGAGCTAGACATGGAACTAAGCCATTCAAGATTATATTTTTTAAAACAATCCTAAGAAAATTGGTTTATTGTTAACTAATAAGTCAACGTACTTTTTGAAAAAAAAAAATGTACATTTAAATTAAGTGGAAGGAATAGCTTAAAGAATCTGACTTGGAGTAGTACATGAGTGCTGTGGAGTCTAAGCGTGTTTTTTTCTTTTCTTTTTTTTTCCGTGTAGTATGCTAGATTAAAAATTTCAAAGTTAATCTGTGCCTCTTCCGACTGCGTGCATGCTTTTTCTCATCTGTGATTTTTTTTGGTGGATTTGCAGAGAGGAATGACCAGACAGAGCAAGAGGAGAGAAGGGAAATCAAGCAAAGGCTAAACAGAAAGGTATGTGGATCAGGTTACATACAGTATGCACACACATATTTGTCACCAATGTATTTGCTTAGCCTGCAGGATTCACTCTGTTGTCTGAGGAAAGTGACTATTACTGCTGTAATACCAGTCATTTACAGTCATTCAAAAGCCTATAAACTTCCTAGGTCATTGTATAAAAAGTATGACAGTTTTAAAACAACTAGACAAGATTACAGCTATTAAGAGAATAATCTCCACTCTGTAAATATTGCGTACTGCAAATGCTAAAGTTAATGGTAAACCATTCATTCTTGTAATATTAAAAGAGGGTTCTTGATGAAAAGCCCCTTAAATGTGGTAAAATCATTCTAACACACAAACTTGTGTAGCTTGTGTGTGCAGAAACAGAAGTAAACAACAGACACAAACAGTCAATAAATAACTGTATGATACTTATGATAATAAAGGTGACCTGAATCAGATTTTAAGTAGGAACAATCCATTTTTTCTTGATGCAGCTTTTTAAATTAACCTCTGTCTTTTTCTTGTCTTTCCAGCTCAACCAGCGGCCCACCGTTGACGAGCTGCGGGACAGAAAGATTCTGATCCGTTTTAGTGACTATGTGGAAGTGGCCAAAGCTCAGGATTATGACAGGAGAGCAGACAAGCCCTGGACCAGACTATCTGCTGCAGATAAGGTGTGTACAAGTAGAAACTCACATGCGCCCCCAACAGGCCACCACACACTGATGCAGTTGAGATAATAGAGATTTAATAAAAAAAAAAAAAAAAATACAATTCTAGGTTTGATATCATCTAAATATCTAGACATGATTCTGTTATATTAAATCTGTTAATAAAATGAGAAAGAAATAAAAGTATTTATATAAGTAGCCACAGATGGCCTGCGGATGCGCTTATTTTCTTGTGTTAAACAAGATACAGCATTATTAAAGTTAGTCAAAATATGAAAAGTACTTTTGAAAAAAATAATTACTTTTATTCGGCAAGGATACATTAAATTGATTGAAATTGATTTATAATGTTTCAAAAGATTTCTATTTTTAAATACACACTGAACTTTCTATTCATCTAGAATCTTGAAAAAAACAAACAGTTTTACAGTTTCCATAAAAATATTATTATCACAACTGTTTTTAACATTGATAATAATCAGAAATGTTTCTTGAGTAGCAAATCAGCATATCAGAATGATTTCTGAAGGATCATGTGACACTGAAGACTAATGATGCTGAAAATTCAGCTTTTTTTATATTTTACAATATATTCACATAGAAAACAGTTATTTTGAAGTATAATAATATTTCACAACATTACTGTTTTAACTGTGTTTTTGATCAATTAAATGTAGCTCATGATCAAAAGAGACTAAATCCTAAAAAAAACCTGATTTTGAGCTTTTGATTTTACTTTACTTAGATTGTTTGCCTTGTTTCCAGCCAAAATATCTAATCATTCTTAAATCAAGAAGAATTTTCTAGACGAGTAAAATTATTTTGTTTTCAGAAAAAACAAGTCAAAATTAAGTGAGTTTTTGCTTAGAACAAGCTAAATAATCTGCCAATGGGGTAAAAAAATATATTTCAAACATATTTTTCTTACCCCATTGGCAGATTATTTTGCTTGTTTCAAGCAAAAACACACAATTTAAACAAATTAATTTTGACTTTTTCTTTTAAACAAGACAATTTTTACATGTCTAAAAAATCCTTCTTGATTTAAGAATTTTTAGATATTTTTGCAGTGTATGCACTTTGCATGAGCCGTATCATGACCAGCTTGTGTCAACAAGTAAACAAAACCAGGATAGATCATTTATAAAACATCTTTCCAGTGACCTGAGTCTGTCTGTTGTCCAGTGACTGTTTATTAGAAGCTCATTGTTGTTGTTTTTACCTCGCAGGCGGCGATACGCAAAGAGCTGAACGAGTTCAAGAGCAACGAAATGGAGGTTCATGCGTCAAGCAAACACCTGACAAGGTCGGTGCGCGTTTCCAATTCTTCCTTGTGTATTTATACATGGCCTGTTTCCGTATCTTGTTCCATGTTTGCATAACCATCACCACAAAAAAGTCATCGCATCTAGGATAAATCACTTCTCGTACGGTCGCTTGCGTAACTGATAAAGTTGCAGGACACATACAGTACATCAATATGGGAGGTTGTTCTAAATATAGCCGTATCTCTACTGTCCCGAAAGTGCAGAAGTTGCAGAATAAGCACACATAAGCGCTCGTCGACATGTATAACAAATGCTTGCTCACATTTAGCTTACGTTTGTTTTACGTTAGACCTCATTTCTGTAGGCACAAATAGCTGAACAAGGTCCCAGTCCTGTTCGGCTTGTGCTAGATCATCCTGCTGAGCAGAGCTCTGTCTGGAACACACACACACACATAGCTCTTCTATAAATACACATTTGATGGATGATATTCGGTTTTTCAGGATGTCTTACAGGTGTCTTCTCCCTTTGCGTTGCAGGTTCCACCGACCATAGCAAGGTTTCTTCTGTGAAGAATATGCTAACGGTATCTCTGTGAAGTCAAAGACCTCAGGAGGCTGTCCATGGGTGCTCCATGGAGGGCCTGATATTTGGGCGCTAGTGAACCTTGGAGGCTATGTCTCTGGAGCTTCAGCCTGAAGAAGCCAAAACCCTCCAAACTCCACTCAGTCCAGCTACAAGTCTGTTGATTATTGAACCTTTATTCTTTTTCAGGGGACTCTCGTGGGACGGTGGAAGACTGTTTGAATAAAAAGACATTGACTTTTTCGTTTTTTTGTAATGGACTGTTTTAAACGGTCGCCTTTTGATGCCAACGGGGGGCGGGTGGGGGGAACCGGGGGGCAAGCATGTGACTCTTTCGAACCTTTTTCCCACACCAGTGTTGGTGCTGTAGTGACACCCCAAACGTTTCTGGGCTCCTACGAAAACTTGAGTTTCATATCAGCTGTATAGATGTTAGTATGAGGGCCGGAAATCATGTCTTACCTTTGCAAGGACTATTTATTGTCTGTACAGTACAAGCTTTGGATTTTTAACAAATGACAATGTGTGGCTTCTTTTTTTGAATGAATGGATGGAAGGATGGGTGAATGATAAATCGATTTAGCTGAAACATGTGATTGTACTTAGGTTCCCATACTACATTTCTCCTTCAACTCTTATGGACCAATGTCAACGTTTGTCTAATCAATCTCTCATCTTGTGTTCAGAAGAATGCCAGAATTTTAGCAGTAGCAAACCTAAGCCATGTATAATAGTCTTACATAAGCATTCAGGAAGTCTCACTGTCCTTGAAGAAAACACAAGAAGTCATTATTTCCATTGACACACACACACACACACACATAGAGCTAAGAGGAGGGAAGATCTGGCTTTAGTTTTATAGTCATTTATAAAGTGCTTATTTTCTTTTGTGAATAAATACAGATTAAATGGTGAACGTAAGGTTATATTTTAAGAAGTCACAGCTTTTCCATCGTGACAGAGTAGCTGCTATATCCGGGCAGGCAGAAAGCAGGTCAGTGGTGTCGGTTGATGGAGAGAATGCACTAATCACCTTACAAAACCGCCTCACAATTTCCCTTTGAGGATAATGAAAAAAAAAAAAAATATGTGAGGATCAAAAACAAGAGTCTGAAATTAATTAACAAAGGTTTTTTAGATAAAGACATATTTACATAATCATTGAAACATCTGATGAGAATGATAAAAAGTACTTGGTAACACTTTACCTAAAGCCTTTAAAAAGTCAAAAGTTTACATACACCTTGCAGAATCTGCAAAATGTTAATTATTTTACCAAAATAAGAGGGATCATACAAAATGCATGCTATTTTTTATTTAGTACTGACCTGAATAAGAAATGTCACATTAATGACATTTACATATAGTCCACAAGAAAAAAATAATAGTTGATTTTTTTTTAAAATGACCCAGTTTGAAAGTTTACTTGAATGATCCACAGCTGTGTTTTTTTTTTAGTGATAGTTGTTCATGAGTCCCTTGTTTGTGAACAAATAAACTGCCTGCTGTTATTCAGAAAAATCCTATAGGTCCCACAAATTATTTGGTTTTTCAGCATTTTTGTGCATTTGAACCCTTTCCAACAATGACTGTATAATCTTGAGATCCATCTTTTCACACTGAGGACAACTGAGGGACTCATATGCAACTATTACAGAAGGCTTACTGATGCTTCAGAACGAAACATGATGCATTAAGAGCCAGGGGTGTAAACTTTTGATCGGAAAGAAGATATTTATTGTTTTTTCATTTAGTACTGCCCTTCAGAAGCTAAAGAAGATACTGACATGTTTCACAGAAGACTTAATTTTACCCTGATCTTCAAATTAAAACTTTTCACCCCCTGGCTCTTAATACATTGTTTTTCCTTCTGAAGCATCAGTGAGTGTTTTTAACCTTCTGTAATAGTTGCATATGAGTCCTCAGTGTGAATACATGGATCTCAAAATCATACAGTCATTGTTGGAAAGGGTTTAAATACACAAAAAATGCAGAAAAACCAAAGAATTTGTGTGACCTTAAGGATTCTTCTGAAGAAAAGCGGGCAGTTTAACTGTTCAGGACAAACAAAGGACTCAAAATAGCTAAAAAAAACAACAACAACAACAACAACAACAACTGTGGATCATTCAGGTAAGAACACAGTATTAAGAATCAAGTTAACGTTTGAACTGGGCCATTTTTATAAATTCAACTATTATTTTCTCTTGTGGACTATATGTAAATGTAATTTATATGGCATTTCTTATTCAGGTCTCTACTAAATAAAAAAACGGTAAAATAATTAACATTTTGCAGATTCTGCAAGGTGTATGTAAACTTGGGACCTCAACTGTCTGCATGGTGTTCCACACAACTTATGAAATCAGACTAGTTCACAAAAAGCATGACTTTTTTTTGTTGTTGGGGCTGGAACAGAGACAGGTGTGTTTCTCACGACATCTAATTCACTAATATCTGTCAGATAATGGGAACATTTTGTGCATGCTTTCCCAAAACACCTTTAATGACTAATAGAAAATGATTCACATTTAAGGAGCTGAGGGCTTTCTCTTTCTAATTGAGCTTTTAGTATTATGTTCCAGACAACTGAAAAGGAGAATATGACTGCTTGAAAATGACATTGTAGCTTTTTTTCAGCAAGGCACTCATCACTCCCTGCGGTGAAGGCAGATTAGTGCCAACGGCACACTTAGACTCGCAAACACTGTTTAGTGCAATTTTCCTTTGCAATGTGAAATGTGTAATTTCAGACAGTGGCAATTTCAAGACCTTTTGACTTACCACTCCCAAAAATGACTCAATCTCTATAGTTCATATTAAGAGATCTCTAAATTCATGCTTGTACATTACGTTATTACTATTGTATACTGTACAGGTTTAAGTCAGGCCTCTCCATTCACTGCGGTAAAATCAAGCACATGTCTGTCTCATCATACAGAGATTCTGGTTTTATAACATTTGTATAACAAACAATATATAAATGACAAAGCTACCTTTGTGTCAGATCAGCATTGGTTATGTAAGAGCATCAGATGTGTTTGCACACATTATTTTATGTATTCCCAGTAGAGTTGTGTTTGCATAAGCTCCACAGGTCTGCCAGCAGAACAGTATATGTTCAGCATGTTAATGACATTATTCACAGCAGGAAAGGTGCAAGGAGAGACTGACATGAAGAGCTTGGAGATGTAATGATAGAGTCTTGTCACAACCTGACCACGTCTTTAAGTTAATGACAAAACCGCAACCTGTAAATGTAGAATATGGGATTAGGTTCTCTGAACAAGACACATTGAATCCAGTTTAAAATTGCTCTCATAAATATAACAAGATCTGCATCTAATCTCCTCTTTTATATGGCTATTGCACTAACAATCTAGTTATTTACAGGACAGCCCTCATTATTAATATTAATGAAGGCATTTAAAACCCATGCATAAGAGATTAGCTCCTTAACTGGGTCAGTCTCCTTTCATTGGAAGAAAAGGATGCCTGAGTCACTGAAGCAGCCGGTTAATATTTCTCTGTAAATCCACTGAAACACAAACAGAGCTTCCTTTTTCTTTCTTACTTCGTCTTAAAGGATTAGTTCACTTTCAGAACATTTTTAAGATAATGTACTCACCCCCTTGTCATTCAAGATGTTCACGTCTTTTTTTCTTCAGTCGTAAAGAAATTATGTTTTTTGAAGAAAACATTTTTGATTTCTCTCCATATAATGGATATGTATGGTGCCCCCAAGTTTGAACTTCCAAAATGGGGTTTAAAAGCATCTTCAAAGAGCTCCAAACGATCCCAGCCGAGAAAGAAGGGTCTT
>NC_133380.1:29223058-29360558 GCF_049309525.1 Garra rufa
AAAATGGATTCAATTAATTATTTTCCTCCAAATTCTGCAAACAATACCCTATAATGACAACATGAAAGAAGTTTGTTTGAAATCTTCAAACAAAATAAAAGCTAATTTATAAAAAAAATAATTAAACAAAAATCACATGTACATACTGTAAGTATTCACAGCCTTTGCCATGACACTCAAAATTGAGCTCTGGTGCATCCTTGAGATATTTCTACAATTGATTGGAGTCCACCTGTGGTATATATACAGTTAACAGTGCATGTCAGAGCACAAACCAAGCAATGAAGTCCAAGGAATTGTCTGTAGACCTCCGGGACAAGATTGTATTGAGACACAGATCTGAGGAAGGGTACATAAATTTTTCTGCAGGAGGTGCCAATGAGCACAGTGGCCTCCATCATCCGTAAATGGAGGAAGTTTGGAACCATCAGGACTCTTCGTAGAGTGAGCCGCCTGGCCAAACTGAGCGTCGGGGGAGAAGGGCCTTAGTCAGGGAGGTGACCAAGAACCGATGGTAACTCTGAAAGGGCTCAAGCGTTTCTCTGTAGAGAGAGGAAAACCTTCCAGAAGAACAACCATCTCTGCAGCACTCCACCAATCAGGTCTGTATGGTAGAGTGGCCAGACAGAAGCCACTCCTCAGTCTGCCTGGAGTTTGCCAAAAGGCACCTGAAGAATTCTCAGACCATGAGAAACAACGAAAGAGGAAACCAGGAACAGCTTATAACCTGGCCAATACCATCCGTACAGTGAATCATGGTGATAGCAGCACCATGCTGTGGGGATGTTTTCAGTGGCAGGAACTGGGAGAACTAGTCAGGATTGAGAGAAAGTTTAATGCAGCAATGTACAGAGACATCCTTGATAAAAACCTGCTCCAGAGTGCTCTGGACCTCAGAACGGGGTGACGGTTCATTGATCAACAGGACAAAGACCCTAAGCACACAGCCAGGATAACAAAGGAATGGCTACGAGACAACTCTGTAAATGTCCTTGAGTGGCCCAGCCAGAGCCAAGACTTGAACCAGATTGAACATCTTTGGAGAGATCTGATGGCTGTGCACCGACACTTCCCATCCAACCTGATGGATCTTGGAGATGTACTGCAAAGAAGAATGGGAGAATCTGCCCAAAAATAAGTGTGCCAAGCTTGTAGCATCATACTCAAAAAGAATTCAGGATTTCAAACAAACTTCTTTCATGCTGTCATGAGGTATTGTTTGTAGAATTTTGAGTAAAATATTGAATTTAATCCATTTTGGAATAAGGCTGTAACATAACAAAATGTGGGACAAGATAAGCGCTGCGAATGCTTTCCGGATGCACTGTATTATAATAGGAGAAGCAGCTCCCAAAAAAATAATGGCACACCAAGTACATAATTATTTTTACAAAAATTCCCAAGACATTTAAAACCTTTTACTTTTGTTCCTCAAGGCAACACAGCACCAAGATCAAATCTCATGCAATGTCCAAAAATGGACAGAAGGAGAGACGACAAAGACAAAACAGCCATAGTGCAAAAGAGAGTGGTGGCAGGGGTAAAAGTTCAAGTGTAACGCCTGTATACCCTCAATCAGTCCAGAGAAAAGAATCATCGGGGTGCAGAACTGAAGATGAGGGCTGTACACTACAAAGTAAAGATGGACATGAGGACAGTGCCAGTGACCTCTCGGACTCTGAAAGATATTCAGCGCTTCCTGCTCAAATCGCTCCTCCAGATCTCAACCTTCGCGCAGAAGTCATAGATCCGTCTGACCTTCATCCCTCGAGACCTTCTTGTCGAGGGCACAAGTTCAGAGGCAGCTATCCAGATTTCTTACCACCACCTTTCAATTCTTGGAGTCTCCAGCAGTTAGCAGTGTACTTGAACACAGAAGGCAAGGGCATTCCTCGTCCCAAGCCCGTTGGGCAGCTTGAGAGATACTTGGACCGGCTATTGCAATTGGAATGGCATCAGATCCAAACCATCCAAGAAGACAGCAGCAAATCCAATGCCCCAGTACTCAAAGGTCGCCATTTGCCTCATTCGTCTTCTCATCTCAGCCTCAGCTCTCCTAAATGTATCCTCCAGTGCCAGCGTGCGTTCCCTTTGGCGTTACTGTCATCTTTGGCCAGTGCTCCCACCCTTCAGCTTTCGAGCTGTACCTGTCCACACTGCCAGAATCTATATCCAATCTTGAATGGCACATGCCGATCTTATGCCTACCATCACCACACAAGATTGAGTCCACTCCTGGAGAAGAAGGGCAAGGTCTCAGGTTTGCCTAAAAGGAGTAGCAGTGAGAGTAGGGCTCATCAGCTGGAACCTAGACACCGAACTCGTGAGCACAGACTCAGTGATCCTCTGAGCGAGAGTAGCCACTTGAGGCGGATGCAGGCTATCGGTAACATTCGCAATCCTATTGGTTCCACATACAGTGTGGACCAAGTTTCTTCTACAGCTAATACTGCCAGTAATGCCAGTATTGGGGAGGTAAAAAAGAGAAGGTCTGGGCAAAGGAGTCATTCCTGTGTGGGGACGAGGGAGGTTGGCTATAGGGTACGAGGACGCAGTGAACAAAGGAAGACCTTTGATAAAACACCAGAAGACTCAAAACTATCTTGTGCTGTAAGTTCAGATGGTTTACATAACTCAAAAGACTCATCGACTAGTCGAGTGAACAGGAGGCAAAAGCATGTTGAATTTGTCACAAATTAACTTCAATACAGTGGCCTGAAAAACCAACACTATCTCACGACCAATTTGTACATATTTTACCTCACTCATACAGTTTTGTATCTGTCTAGACCCCATTGAATTTAGGGGTGGGGTTAGGGGTAGGTTATTCTTACAAATTCATATAAATTTGGGAACTCATAAAATACGTACTATTTAGCAAAAAACGTATGAATTTGTACGAGTGAGGTCTTATGAATTCGTACAAATTAGCCTTGTAAAATATGTACGATTTGCCATGAGATCGGGTTGGGAAAACACTTAAAATGTATGAATTTCATAGCATTAGATAAGAAAATATAAAACCAAGTGGCATATTTTCTAAAAGAAAATTATCGCAGTGGCATTTAGACAACTGATCCCTGATCATTTTAGTGAATGTATGAAGTCGGTTCATTATATACATGACACTAACATTTTGCAAACAACGTTTCACAGTATTTAATAAATCTTCATTTTTCAACATATCTATTGAATGATCGTTTAAAACCTAACAAACTATTAATTTTAATATGTTTTACTTTACTGTAAATGCCACTTGGTGTATTTTTTTTATTTTTCATTTTTTCTTCTAATGCAGTGACATTCTTTTCAGTGTGGTTTACTGTAGGTATCCAAACAGGTTTTGGAATTATTGTATGTAAATATTCCTTTTCAGTTCAGCACTTCTTCATATACAAAATATTTTTTGCCTGTTTACGCCTGCATTATTTTAAGACTTACACTACCAGTCAAAAGTTTTTGAAGTGTAATTTTTTTTTTTTTAAAGAAGTCTTATTATTATGTTGAAAACATTGAGTACAATTATTTTTTTCAGGTTTCTTTGATGAATAAAATGTTCAGAAGAATAGCATTATTCTGAAATAGAAATATTTTGTAACATTATAAATGTCTTTATCATCACTTTTGATCAATTTAAAGCATCCTTGTTAAATCAAAATATTAATTTGTATTAACAGAGTATCACAAAAGCTTTTTATTTTAGATAAATGCTGATCTTTGGATCTTTCTATTCATCAAATAATCCTGTGAAAATGTACTCAATTGTTTAAAAAATTCGGTTTTTGCTGTCTACAGTCGCCATCCATTGTGTGTGCTTTTGTATTAAAGCCACCCGCTCCTGCAAACATTCTAATATTAAATTTCCGCGCATCATAGTCGCTATCAATATGTGGAGTATTTAAATCTCTTTGGATGCAGCTCGTGTTGGATGTAGGGTTGGCAAATCCGCATTTTTTCCACAGAATTGGGCTGATTTAAAACTCTTGCTGCTGGTTGATTTTCTCCCTTGGGTTAAAAGTTTGAAATATTGCATACATTCCATTTGACTGAAATGCTTCTATTGAAACATTTTGCATTCTACCTGTGATTAAAACTGTCCCACGTCCTATGTCCTCTTTTTTTTTGAAAACTAAAATTTACTTCTTACAATTTAAATCTTACTTTTCAAAAACTTTTGACTGTTAGTATAAGTTTAAGTTGTCTTTTAGTAAGACTCTATGCATGCTATATCCCCATGTTTATTTTTATTTAAATTTTAAATAGTAATTGTTTAAAAAACTTGCTCTTTTATTACTCTGTTGTTTGAAATAGCAATATATCTATATTCATTTCTCTGAAGCATCTTCTATCAACAGGTGTGACTGTAATTTTTAGGTATTTCTAATGTTTAGATTAAAACAGACAATTTTTATTTCTGCAATACTTCATTTATATGTAAGCAGTGTTTACACAGATGTTTCAGGTGTATTTAATGATAAATTGATGTTTCGCTGTTAGCACTGGTTAACCACTCACACTAGAGCAAATCACTAGAGTTTACAGTAACAAATGATATGCTCGAGCTGAAACTTCACGTGTCTGCACACCATTACCCTCAACGTGATTGTCCCAACGAGCACAAGACATCATCTGACGTTGTATAACTTATTTTTCTCATTCTGTGCCTGATTCATAAGGTGAATGTGATGACCATAAATAAAATTTGTTTTTAAAGCTCTTTACAATCCTCTTGACAAGGGAAGAGTTACTACGACATGTTTATAATAGCCACATCCAAAGTAATTCCAGATGTTTGAAGGACAGATTCATTTCTTACCAACACTAGCTGCTGTCTGTTGAATAAAATAAATGCATGTAAGTTATTTTTTTAGGAATCAATCATAGAAATTACATTCAGACAAGAGTCAATTCCTTTTCCTATTCTTTTCAACATATTCAGAATTTGTTTACTGGTTTAATTGTGAAGACATCAACATAAACATATGTAAAACCATTTCTGGAGAATTTTTGCCCTTTCCTACGCCATATACCTTCTATGTAGATATCAGAGAGCAATTTAAAATATTGTATCAATGCATTCTATGGCACCTTTAAATTTCAGGATGTGGTACATCTTTGGAAATAACCACTTTGGATCTAAAATAAACTGCTTTTAAAATATGGCTTTCCAAAAAAAAAGTGGTCTCTTGGCTCAACTTGCTCCCAGTGTTGGGTAAATTGAGCCATGTGAAGTCAAACTGTGCCACTAATTATGCTGATGTAAAACTGAATATTTTCACCTCATCCTTTTTCAAAGGAAGAGAAATTTAGTGAAGTGTGAAATTTACTGTGAGCCTTCTGATGCACTGGCTATTCATCCAGGGACTTTGGGGCTCAAGATGCTGGGTTAGGAGATGCTCCCTGCAGCCCTAATACCAAAAAGGTTTGGATAATAGAATAGATAGATGACTTCTTAAAAAAATTTAAAGATAAGCTCACAACTTTAAAGGCCTTTTTTAAATTCTTTACACATTTCTGAACAAAATCAAATTTAAATGTAAGAAAACACTGTGGTTGACCTTAGAAGACTGGGTTAACAGTACTCAACATTCCACTTATTAGTTGGAGGGAAAAACAATTTCATAAAATCTTCCATGGCCAATTTATATATATATATATATATATATAAATATAAATTGTTCTGAACAAAGTCAAGTTCTAAACAAAGAAGAACATCAAAAATGTTTGATCTAAAATGTATAAAATATAATGTAGAATTACAGTAAAGTAATACTTCATAATTATAAGAAGGGGAAAGCCACTTAGTTCAACGTAACCCAGGACTTTTGGCTCGAATTACCCCACCCCTACTATTCTGACAAATTTGGTTATTCGGCAGTTCAGAGCTAACATGCTAAATGTATAGCCTCATATTATGTCTTCCTGAAGCACAAACACGTGTTTGATATTTTACAGATTTGTTTGTAATTGTTCAGACACAAGAAGCATGAGTTATTGAAAACATAAGGTGAGTGAAATAGATAATTCTTTAAATATTTGTGGCCAGGTCACCAATTTAGTTTTGTTGAATCAAGGGATGAATGGCTCAAATTTCCCACAGACTCACCCCATTCACCCAAGCCACAGCAATGTATCTAAAAGTATCATGGTATGGTGTTTTGGATGAGAGTAGACTACTAACTATATGACACATGGATTCCAGTATCATGCTACATGTATTACACTCACTAAGGTACTGCATTAAAAAAATATCTGTCTTCAGTTACAGCTTAAATATTCGTATATCTTTGCTTATGTGTTTATGTGATATTGAAGACCTGGGGGGTGTTCCATAAACCAAGTTTACCAAATAAGTCAGGCTTATTTCAGTTAGTCTGACTTATTTTGAGCCAAATCAAGTGACAATAAGTCAGACTAACTGAAATAAGCCTGACTTATTTGGTAAACTTGGTTTATGGAACACCCCCCTGCAGTAATACCTGAGACAATGTCATAAAGTAAATGATTATTAATAGCCTAAACTTTTTTTTTTTCATACTAGTATATGATCCTAATAACTTTAGCTTGGTATTACTAGTTTCAAAAATGGGCTTAATGATATTATACTTCTACATCCTCATGCAAACAATGCATTTTACATTAATAAAGACAAGCAGGAAATTTCATTGAATCATTAATGAATAAAGTCAGTATTAAGGAATTAGGAGTTTATGACTGAATACATAATATTTCAGCATCATTGTCATAGCTATATGAATCAGTTCATTGGTACCTTAATTTGTAACTTAAATAAAAAAATATTAATTCAATGCTAAATAATTTTGTTAATTAAAAATAACCGAGATCAATCCCAATAAGTTATGTTCTGCAGATAAACAGCAGGACAAATGATTATTACAAAATTGTATTCATTTAGTTCGTAAACAATCCCTTTAACTACATAACCTAACACAGACTCTAACAGCCGCCCAAACAGTTAGCCTGTCCATACGATAATTGTGCAACTAAAATTAAAACTTACTTACTTACTTTAATATTAGTAACTTTATTTTATTTTATGTAAGTATTTTTTCTAACGAGCCACTTTCAGTTTTTTTTATGAAGGTATCTTTAAATATAACGATTTATGGAAATTACAAGGTAGGAACTGTTATGTAGCCTCTGGCAGACGGAACAGAAATCGAACAGAACTTGTTTCCATGATCAGGCGGGCATGTTTTTCCAGCGCACAATACACAGACTCAAGCATGGACGAGAGAGCACAGCAAATATTGGAGTATTTGACTGAGGTAGAAGTTGCTGCAGAAGATATTCTTAGTGACAAACAACAGGTAACGTTATGTTTGGTAAAAGTAGTAAAGTGTAGTCAAACATACTAATACAATGAGACATTTAGCTTAAATAGTGTTTATAATATGCGCTTAAATGTTGACAGCTCGTGGATCTGGATTTGCGGAGAAACAGAAATCGAGAAGCACTCAGTGCTATACGAAACCATTCCCCAAATGGCAAGTACAAATACTGTGTTGTAATCATTTTTAAAGACGATTTAGTGTACGAGATCTCATGAATATTGTCCGACGTCTTTTATATCTTGCTTTATTGTTGTTATTCCATATTCCATCAATCATTCTCACTCTGAAAACAATGTTTATGTTTTTGCCTTAACCCTCTTTAACACCGAAACCTTAAAAATGTTGAATTAGGATGTTTATAAAAGATGTTTACATGTATTATACATGTACATGTATAGGGCTGGGCGATTTGGCCTAAAATCAAAATCTCGATTAATTGAACATTTTAACCCGATTACGATTAATGAACGATTATTTTATTCATTAATAAAATTATATTTAATTATATTTCAATAATATTTATTTTTTTGCCCTCATAGTTCACTGACAAGTTTTGTACAGTAAATATGCGCACATATTACAAGTGAGAGATTTTCGAATGAAGGGTGCACACACTATCTACTATCTATGATTATTTATTGAACATCAGTGTTGAACAACTGAAATTAAAGCACACATTGCTTAAAACAAAAAGTCACATTTTTCTTAAATTAGTGAAAATAAATAACTTGCACTTTTGGAGACAAAATAAATTATTTATAAAATAATAATAAATATTAAAAGTAGAAAATAAGCAGTATCTCTTCTAAATAAAATTACTCTTGTATATCCTGTAAATACTTTTTACTGTATAAATACTGCTTAAGCTCTCCATCGACATGTCGGAGGAATAACGTAACGTAACGGAGCGGGGTCACCTGACTCCACACGCAGTAATGTTTTTAAAGGGAAAGTAATTGAAATAATTGACCTGGGAAAATTTGATCGATTATAGGTTCTGAATGTCGATTTCGATTACTTTTCGATTAATCGCCCAGCCCTATACATGTATATAATCTACTGCTATGAAACATTACAGAATTATTTATGCAGTGTTTACCTTCTTCTTTATAAATTTATTGTTTGTAAAAAATGGCTGAACAATAATTTTACTTATTTAGCTAGCTAGCGTAGGACCAAATAACAAGAATAAATAAATACATTGACATGAAGTGTTGTTTTGAATTTATAGCTGGGTCTCAGGAGGCTGTGCATGAAACCATTTGCATTAACACCATAACATTTTGCATTTACAACATAACATTATTTAAAACATCTATTGGATGCTAATTTGATGCCTCTGTACATGCACTTTGCACGTGACAATAAAATGTAATCTAATTTAATTTAGATAATGTGAAGGTGTGTTTTGGAAACATGTTCATAAAATTCCCTCAGGAAAGTACCAGATCCATGATCCTTAAAGGTGAGTGTGCCTTCTTCAATCATACATTTGTCTTAATAATACATTTAGTCATATCTCTGCATTTACTTGGCCCTTTTGCTGTTATTTTCTGTTTCCAACAGACCAAGAGCAGCTTGACAAGGAAATAAATGACCTCCGCAAACGACTAAAAGCAAAAGTAAATCGCCTCAATGACTTGCAAGGTACTTTATCTGCCTGATTCATTCATATTTTGTCACATATTATATAAAACCTCATCTTCAAATCAGAGTACTGATATACAGTCAAGCCTAAAATTATTCAAACCATTGGCAAATTCTGACTTAAGGTTACTTTCATTCAACCAGCAAGTTTTTTTTTTGTTTTTTTTTGACCGGAAATGACACGGGCTTCTCCCAAAAGATAATAAGACGATGTACAAGAGGCATCATTGTGGAAAAAATATTTCTCAGCTTTTATTTACATTTGAACAAAAAGTGGCATGTCCAAAATTATTTATACCCTTTGCAAACTGTCACAGTCTATGGGAAAATCCAAAGTTCTATACCATTACAAATAGTCCAAGCTGTTCTAAAGCATCTTAATTACCCTGATTCGTTGGGAACAGCTGTTTTAATCAACTCAACAGGTGAAAAACAGAAGCTCTCTGCTGTTGGTTTGTGGACAGTCATGGCTAAGACAAAGGAGCTCACAGAGGACCTGCGGGTGTGCATTGTGGCTGCTCACAAGTCAGGAAAGGGCTATAAGACCATATCTAAATGTTTTGAAGTTCCAGTGACTACAGTGCAAAGTATTATTAAAAATACAAGACATTCCGCACTGTGAAAAATCTCAGAGGACGTTGTCAGAAGCCAAAAGTGACACCTGTGATGGCCAGGAGGATAGTGAGAGAGGTAAAAAAGAATCCAAGGATCACCACCAAGACCATCCCGATAAATATAGGCTCTGCTGGTGGCAACATCTCAAGGCAGACAGTCCAACGGACACTGCACACCACTGGGTTCAACGGACGCAGACCAAGGAGGACACCACTTCTCCAGATAAGGCACACAAAAACCTGCTTGACCTTTGCAAATGCTCATCTGGACAAAGAAGAAGACTTCTGGTCTGCTGTTTAATGGTCAGATGAAACAAAAATTGAATTGTTTGGCCACAATGATGTAGCCTTCATTTGGTGTAAAAAAGGATAAGTCTTCAACCCTAAGAACACCATCCTCACTGTCAAACATGGTGGTGGGAACCTAATGTTTTGGGGCTGTTTTTCAGCCAGTGGACCAGGAAACCTAATTACAGCAAACGGCACCATGAAAAATGAGCAATACATCAACATTCTCAACAACAACAACATCAGGCAGTCTGCAGAGAAACTTGGCCTTGGGCACCAGTGGACATTTCAGCACGACAACGACCCAATACACACAGCAAAAGTGGTGAAGAAATGGTTAGCAGACAAAAACATTATTGTTTTGCAGCGGCCCAGCCAGAGTCCTGACTTAAATCCAATTGAGAATCTGTGGAGGGAGCTAAAGATCAGGGTGATGGCAAGGAGACCCTCCAACCTGAAAGAGTTGGAGCTCATCGCTAAAGATGAATGGGCAAAAATACCAGTGGAGACGTGCAAAAAAGCTGGTCAGCAATTATAGGAAGCGTTTGATTGCTGTAATAGCCAATAAAGGCTTTTCTATTGATTATTGAGAAGGGTATAAATAATTTTGGACATGCCACTTTTTGTTCAAATGTAAATAAAAGATGAGTAAATTTTTTCCACAATGATGCCTCTTGTACATCATCTTATTATCTTCTAGGAGACGTCTGTGTCATTTCTAATCAAAAAAAAAAAAAAACTTGCTGGTTGAATAAAAGTAACTTTAAGTCAGAATTTGCCAGGGGTATGAATAATTTCAGGCTTGACTGTATCTACAAAATAACCCTATATTTACTGCCAGTGCCAAAAATGTGTTAGGTTACTAATAAAATATTAGTAGATATCAGAGCATCTAATCTTTTGTTTTTTTAATTGTTTTTTGCACAGGTAAACCTGAACTCAGAGGATACAACCTTTCTCCTCTAAGCAGTGATGAGATTAAAGCAGTTAACAGCCTCCTTAAGAAATAATATTTACTAGTTCCTCTGGCTGCTTTGGATCTGAGGGTAACATTTGAACTGGACTGTTACCTGTGCATTGGAGCACTTAAGTGTCTGCAAACAGTCTGTGACTTTACTAACTCAGCAGAAGAGCTTCTTTGGTGAAGAAGACTTTTGGTGACTGGCTCACACAGTCTTTCTTTGATCATTCAGTACTTTTACATGGCTACAATTTGTAGTGTGAGAAAAGCAACCGTTGAAGAGAGTAAGCCAACAAGCCACTACCAAAATATACAGCCTGTATGTTGTTACTTTCACAGGTTTTGTTATAAATGTCAGGCAAACAAAATTGTTGGACTTTTGAATTCAATGAAGTGTCAAAGTCTGAGTAGTCATTTCTGCAGTAATTATGTGACTTATATGTTGTAAATTGAAGATGTATTGTTTTTTCACAATAAATTGAAATTGTCATTACTGATTTCTGCTTTCAGTGGATTGCAAACAAGGGGTAACGATTACATTGACCACTTAAAAAGTACTTTTTTTTTTAAAATTGTTACTCTGCAATTAGGCAAGAAATTTAGGCAAGTTTCTCAAAGCACCAGGATTATCTTTGTCTTATCGTTTGTTGTGGTATGAAAGAGAGGGCATGGGAGTGGACATATGGAGTTAGAAAGGAATATTTTTGGAAAACCATTTTAATGACTCATTCAGTTCCAAAGAGAAACTAATCAATATGTGACCCTTGACCACAAAACCAGTCTTAAGTAGTGTGGGTATATTTGTAGCAATGGCCAATAATACATTATGGTCAAAATGATCAATTTCTGTTTTATGCCAAAAATCTTTAGCATATTAAGTAAAGATCATGTTCCATGAAGATATTTTTTAAATTTCCTACCATAAATATATCAGAACTTATTTTTTTATTAGTAATATGCATTGCTAAGAACTTCATTTGGACAACTTTAAGGGCAATTTTCTTCATATTTAGATATTTTTGCACCCTCAGATTCCAGACTTTTTTAAATAGCCAGTTGTATCGCCAAATATTGTCATATCCTGACAAACCATACATCAATGGAATGCCTATTTATTCATTTATAAATCTCAATTAAAAAAAAAAAAAAAAAACATTATGACTAGTTTTGTGTTCCAGGGATACATGTCTAAATACCTGGTTAAAAACCTGGACAAAATTGCTATATAATGAATGCAAATTAGTGTAGTGATTATAAACCATATTAAACTTCTCTCATACCTACACTGTAAAAAATTTGCTGTAGTTCTGCAGCTGGTTTCCAGTAACTTACTGTAGATTTTTAATTTATGTTAATTACTGGCAACAGTTTGTTCAAAGTTAAATGAACATTAAACATTAACAAGTCTTTGTCTTTACAGAATAAAACTATAAAATAACAACCTACTGCAAAGCATTCTGGGAACCAGAAACCTTCATCAACCTTTTTCTGTTTTTTTCCTTCAGATTTTGGTTCCCAGAATGCTTTGCATGAGGCTGTTATTTTAGTTTTATTCTGTAAAGATAAAGACTTGTTAATGTTTAATGTTCAATTAACTTTGAACAAACTGTTGCCAGTAAATAGCATAAATTTAAATCTACAGTAAGTTACTGGCAACCAGCTGCCAGTAATACTGTAATTTCTACAGATTTTGTTTACAGTGTATTCAAGCTGACTATTTCTGCTTAGAAGGAAAATAGTTTCAACCCTGTCAGATTCTCTGACTCTAGGTGGCAGTGTTTCTTTATTTCTAGTGTATGTGTTGTTGTTATTGTTGTAGTGTACGTGTGCTAACAGAAATCATTTATTGGACAGATGGTCACTGTAAAACTCTCCACTATTGTTTTGAAATTATCTAAAATAAGCAGAATGATACTTTCAGATGAAATGATGGGTCAGCGACAACACATTTAAACAATACTAATTTTAAAAAAAGTCAGTTTGAATGAAGTGGCCGGAAATGCTTTGTGGCAAAGGAACGTATGCCAGGTTGCGTGCAGTGGTACATTTCTGGATGCAGTCCAGTGTGATGAATTTATGAGTCAGATGAGGTGGGAAACAGAAGTCTGTTCTCACTTACATAATATCCAAACAAGACATTCCACTAGAGGAGAGCGACATGTGAAAACACATTCAACAGGTTCATAACATAGAGTTATGCAAAGCCGCCTAATGTTATCTGCAGAAATACTGCTGTGATGTTCAAGGATAAAGGTTTGTTCTTATAACCGTTGCGTGGTTGTTGTGACACAGAGAGGTCTTCACACTCCTATTAAAAACAGGAAGACAAATCATCTCTCGTGCATACAGTCATAGTGATCGAATAGCATCACGTTTGCACAGAGATGAGTCAAAGCTGAGACTGTCTGTTCCTGCCTTATTTGTGCTCCATTATTACAAACATATAATTTAAACACTGCACCTGCAAAGGGGAACTTTGAATTGTAGGCTGCAACTATTTAATGTCTGTATCACCATGACTCAGCATCTACAGACTCAAATTCTGAATAACTTGAAGAAAATGCTCAGCTGTCTACACAATGCTCTTTAAAAAACTATGATGAGCACGGTATTTCGAAATAAGACGGCAATGCAATTGTCTCATAGTAAATGTTTTATTGAATCGTTGTTTCAGGAATATTATTGCTTTTGGCTGTTGAATTACGCAGTAACTTGCATTTTAATTTTTCTTGTGAGAGCAGGAGCAGATTGTAATCAACAGTTCTGTCAACACCTTGACAAGTAAATTACAAATCAATTCAACATCTTCCATACAGCTTACTTTGGACTTGTCTGTTGTCTTTTTTAGTGGTTAAGAGCTAGACAGCTCCCTGCTCACCTGATGTGCTCTAGAAATTCCCGCTGTTATTATTTTAAGAAGTATTTAAAATTCAGGCCAAACTAAAGACAACTTTTCTGAAGCGTCAATTTCTGTCCCAGTATGACAACGTATAGTTGTGCACAGAGTAGGGTCCACTAAAAATGCTTTAGAACTTGACTTGCCTATATAAACCCTCACCAAACACCTTTGGGATAAATGGGAAACGGTGACTTTAAGCCCGGCCCCATTGCCCAAGATCACTGTCTGACCTCACTGATGCTCTGTTTTGAATGGGAGCAAATTTCTAAAGCAGTGTTCCAACATCTAGTGGCAAGTCTTCCCAGAAGAGTGGAAGCGGATGACATTACCCAGTGTACATACCATAAAAACACTGAGGCATTTTTTTTTTTTTTATGGTAATATGAATAAAAAGTAGTGAATTAAAACCTCTATTGCATGGTTCCCTTAAGATTAATCATAAATCAAAACTATGAACACCAGACGAGGGTCTGCGCCTTCTCAAACAAGAATAGACCACTAGCGTGTTTCTACTCAAATGCTTCAAATTGGCTCATCTTGTGCAGTCTTACTTTTTGGAATGGCAGTATTTAGTTATAATATAGAAGAAAACACCACAAAAATGCAGATTATCAGACAACAACCTCCAACTTGAATGCATCATAGGTGAACTGAATGTAAGTCCTAAATCAAAACTTGGATGACATGTTAATAATACAATACAGTCCCAGAATGAAGCCAAACCTTAGGTTGTAGTGAAAGAATTAGGTTCTTTAACTTGTTCTTCATGCTAGACTGAAAATGAGATGGAAATTAAATAGCATTTCGACATTGGTATGCATCTAATAGGTCTCAAAAATCACAGGTCAGGTTGCGGGGATAGGCATGGATTTAAACATTTTGTTTTGATTGTATTTCTTTAGCCTGTGTTTGTCTGACTCAAACAAATTCTCGAGGGACCACCATCCTGGGACTCATTCCTTTGTGGTTTCTTCGTGCAAACAAGAGACTTTGCACGTTTTTGTGGAACTAACTGAAACAGCTATTGTCATTCTTTTTATTATTCTTCATGAACAAGAAAGATAATAAGCAATAGAATTAAGTAAATAACGCCCAGTCACTGATGGGTGGGACTTTCATGAAGAATGCCACTACAGTCTGCGCTGGTTTTGGCAGAAGTGTTGTAGTGTTGCGGTAGTTTAGACAAGGGCCAAATCCTTTTCCCCTCAGTGTGAGGGCTAATGGAATGGTAAGATGAGATGTTTATTGTGGATGTGCAGAAGTAGGCCTTGGCTTGGCTTAATAAAACACTTAAACACTCTTGCCCCATGGTTGCCCCTCAGTGGCATTTATAGCTACTAAAAATCCTTCTCACAAGCTCCTTTTTCAAGTGCCATGGTCCAAATACGCCTGTTGTGTATACCTTGCAGTAAGCTGTTATTTATCTTCACTTGCTCAAACAACATTATCAAATATCCTTCCTCCAAAATTGTAAAATAATTTTTTCTTGTTTCCTTCACTCATGCAGAATCGAGTGCAAACCAAAAATAAAGTTTTATGGGTCAAGATTTTTTATGTTGTGATTTTGAGTATCCAAAAACCCTTATTTTTCTAACTTATCCAAACAGTTTGTCTGGTTTTCACCAGAATTGGCTCAGGTCATTTTCAGACCATGCTGGCAAATATTTATGGAATTCAATTTGATTAGTCAAACCATTCTCAAATATCGGGTAAATAAATTTATCGAAGACCACAGCAAAATAGAGTATTCGAACGGAGCTTGGTGTTTCATATCCGCTTTATATATTCTGTGAAATTAAATTTAATTATGGCCACTACCACTTTTAAGGGAAAAATAAGGGCTGCCCTTGACTAAAGATTTTTTCTCGTCGACTGGTAGTCTACATTTTAAGTCGAGTAATCATATGTTTATTAATAAACCATTTAAATCATAATAATGAGCCTTTAATTGCCTACATAGTTTAATAAGCGTTCAAACGCATGCATAAAGCTTGCCACAGTGCACCGGCAGAAGTAATACTGTAAGTATGAATGTGTCAGGGAAAAACAGCAAAGAGGCTGCATTAACATTTTAATAATTTATTGATAAACTAGTGCTTTCTTTGTTTTTCATTTGAATTGTTTCATTTGAAAGTAGACTTTTGCTCTCTATATGTATATTTCATGTCTGTAAGGCAAGTATACACAGTTTTGTTTTTTGTTTTTCTTGATGTGCTCAAGTTTATTGACCAAGACTGCAGAAAGTGCATCCTTTTCTTTCATTATTTTGCAAAAGCACGTTTTGTTGTTATTCTGAGTGCACACAAATAAATGTAGAGTCTTTACAGATTCATTGACCAATTTTTTTTTTTAAAGAGCAACTGACTGCATCTGCGCCTCCATCTGTCATGCAGTAAGCCCGCAATTTTTAGACACTTGAACAGCGCACAGTATTTCAGACGATAAGCTGTATTTGAAGTTGATGAATGATAGGCGAGCGTTTGGATGTCCTGTCCGATGTACTGTATTACCACTTAGACCACTTGACCATATCCTGTTATTTATTTATTTTTTCCCACTGATAAAATTTTGGTCGACCAAGCCTCTTCTCATCGACTATTAGGAGGCAGCCCTAATAACAACCACCAACAGCACCATCTAGTTTAATATTAATAAAAATGTAGAACTTTTGATTTGCCTATTGTCATAAGACTGACAGATTCCTTGGATCATGCCAAGAACATCAATACTAATCAGTCCCATAATTGGCCAAACTTCCTGTCTGCCATTTTGATTTTCTATAAAAAAACCTACTTTTTTAAACTCCTCCAAGACTGCTGGTCTGATTTTCACCAAATTCAAGTCAGATAATCTTCACGCCATTATACCCTGTGGATTTTGCGTCAATATACCCTGTGGCTAGCTTAAACTCCTTCACTATGGGTTTTCGTCAGTTATCAAGCTGAAGGAACTGCACGGATGTTCTGAGTGATGCCAGTCAACAGTTGTGTTGCAGCCTGGAATTAAGCCACAACATGTTGGTTTCGTCTGACCAGAGACGAACTGGCCCCCGACTGAGCTTGGTTTTTCCTTTTTTGGTCAACAATGGAGTTTTGGTTCCTCGCCACTGTCACCTTTGACATGCTTAGTCAGTGACACTTAATTTTTGGCAATATTATAGACTTGATTTCACAGAAACTTTTGAAGAGGACTGAGCTGGGTGATGACATCACTGAATAAACGATGAACTGACTTTAACTGAATGCGTGTCCTACGAAACACCATGTTTCTAATGTTTCAGTGTTGCTTCTGGCAGTGTGAATGCAACCAGGAAAATGTCCCTAGGGGACAATTTAGTTCTCAGGGGACCGACCTGGTGACTAACCATTAGCTTTTCTTTTGACCTGTAGGATTTATTGGTTCATACAAAAAAACCCAACATGCTGTGCCAGGTTTAAGCAACAGACACAGTAAAGTCATATGGTCCCAAGCCCACTCTACCTACTCATGCAGACAATTATTAAGTGAACTTCTTGTGGTTCTGTGCTTTATTCTTTTGCTCTTTTTAACTGGAAGCCAACTGACCATTACCCAGTATTCATTTTGACTTAACAGCTTGGTTACTTTTCAATTATTAGTGCTTTCTAGTGAGACCCTTACTATTACTATTTCTTATACTAATAGTGACTTGACAATCACCCAAAACACCCTAGCATTGTGATGGCAGGTTTGCATTGACACAGACACTCACATTTTTTTTCAAGATTTGTTGTAGTACTCACACACAGTAGGAAAAAAAAACTGTATCTGATGATAGATTAAGAAGGCTCATGTCAGAATTTAACAATGATTCATGCTGATGTTCTTTTCATTATGATGGCCAATGTGATATTTTTGTTTTGAGGTTTTGTAGAGTATGAGTCAAGTCCAAACAGCAGTTAATAGAACTGAGACATTCACTGACATACCCTGGAAAGCAATGTTAGAAATTGGGCCTTTTTGTGTAAGCCATGATATGAATTGTGAAGCCTTTTTGGTGTGATCTATGTTAAGAACAGTTTATTAGTTAGTATGAAAGCTGGAAGCTACTTTTTCCAGACTGTATTGTAGTGAGTGTGATATATCTTTCTGGCAGCTATACCTTTTAGGTCTGATATACCTTTGTGGTGAATGTATTTGACACCATTTTACAATGATTTTCATCTCATTCACACCTATTAAAACAATTATCACTCTGATAACTCAAATCTAGGCTAACAGAGCTGAAACAAAATGTCCACACTTTAAGAAACTGTTGGTCTGAGACAGGGGGATTTGGGGGGATTTCTCACAGTTCAGATGTGGACTTTCATCATCCATATGAGCACCACTGCAACAATTTTGATGCCTGTTTAAAAGATTGTAGAACTAAAAAAAAAACTCTGAACTAACAAGCTAAAGAAAATGAACTAAGAAATGAAACAAAGCAGGAAAATAATTAAGGAAAATAATGTTAACTTTTCTCATCCAATTGTAAAGGAAAACACAGCTGGAACTGCACAATGGAGACTGTAACTCTTCAAACAATTTTAATATTTCCCAGACCTGCATGATCTCCTTGGATATGCTTATTGGCAATGACATTCTCATTACAAATTGTGATCTGTGCTGTAAGCCTTTGTGGAGACACACAAAGACCTGAGGAAACTGTACACTGCCTAGAGCATGGCAATGATCTTTTTAAATGACGCAAAACAGATTAATTGAAATTAGTTTTGCTTTTTGCTAAGACAGATTGTTAATTTGACTTGTTGTCTGTAAAGAAAGACTCCATGATCTCTTTTTTAAAAAATTTAACTATTTTGTGTTGTTAACAGCTGTTACTTTTTCATCACTGTTCACTTCATTGAGCAGAACAACTCCCACAGTGAAAAAGTGGGAATCGACCCACAGTCAAGATATTTATGTCCTAACTCTACAAAAACATAAATTGTAACTCTCTCCCACTACTCCTGCTGTGATGAACAACCAACCTGGGAGGATTTTTTCCTGTTTCACTCTAACCCCTACAAGCAAAATGTCCATATTACCTTTCCGCCTTTGGGCCATCATCCTTTTTCAAATGCCTAGCCATGCAGCCAAACTCTAGACTTATGAGACAAGGTTGAAGAGTGCTGTTATTTGAAAACCAATTACCACTTCTACCACTAATTACTTAAGTGCTACAAAATTTAGCAATTCAATAAATAAACACATCGCCAGTGCAAATCTGTTTAGAGATAATGCACTGTGGTTTGGAATGTGATCCTCTCATTTTTCCAAGAAACCCAGTCACAAAGTAAAACCATTTACCTGCACCTGTGCGTCCAAAAAAATCTCCAGTGTAGTTTGTCATATTAACATCTGTGTTGTTCTTGTATAAAACATCTGAGATATAAGTCATTGTTAAATCATTTTATCTGTCTTGGTTTTTAAAGCTTTCTTCAGGACACTCCTGTGATCCCTGGCTGCTACTAAGTGTTTTGTTTAGTTCATGGTGAATCAACTTTTGACACTCTTTTTAATGCACAGTTCGAATTGCAATGCTGTATGTCCTAAATGCAAATAGTTAACATCTTGTAAAAGTTCATACTCCTCTTATTTTAGGTCACGCTGGTTCAAATAGTTGTATGTTATCAAATTAAATGGCACATGCAAAACATGTTTGCATAATACTTTTCAAATATAGTTTGGCACAAATAGTAAAGTAAATAAAAATAAGCAATATATGGATGGGGTTAGATGTTTTTGAAAGAAGTCTCTTCTGCTCACCAAGGCTGCATTTATTCGATCAAAAATACTATACAAACAGTATTGTGAAATATTATTACAATTTAATATACAATTACCTGTAAATTTGAATCAGGATTGATTAAAAATGTAACATGTACGCATAAAAGTAAGCATTTATTTGACTAGTTTTGTCACTTTTGATCAAATGAATGCACCCTTGCTGAAAAATTACTTTGAAAACATAGGCTCATTCATGCCTTGACCCTCCCTGTGGTACAACAACATTATGTTTTTTGGATGTCAATACTGAATCTAATGTTTAAACCACCAACTCAATTATTGTTGGTGGTTCTCATGAGACCATAACATTCCTAATTTTCTACGGGAGATGATTTCTTTTGTAGGCACGTGAGTCTAGAAAGAGAGGCGCCTTTATGAAGCGCCTTGTCTACAGATGATTAGCAATGATTTTTGTAGTTTTTGCGGATTGAGTTTTTTATTTTTGTGTCTGTTTTTATTTATTATTATTATTATTTAAATTAACAATTGTAGATTTGAATAATGTTAAAAACAGTGCATTGTTGTTTGGGCAGATTAGTGAATTTCAGTGATTTTTGGAAACTATTTTGAAGGTATATCCACAGTATGTGGCAGTATGTGGAAATAGTCAACTTTTCAAACAAATACCCAACTATGTACAAGGCTTAAAGGTGCAATAGGTGTTTGTCTTCAAAGACATGTTTTGTTATGCTGGTTGAAAGTGTCTTCAGCACCAAATTTGAACACAAGTATGTAAGTTCAGCTTTTCTGTTACATAGCATAACAGGTGAGTCTGATACGTGATTAATAATTAATGTGTTTTTTCTTTGTCATTGTGTTGTGGTCTAAAGGTAGTGTTTGTTTGTCTCTACATGATCGATTACCCTTGTTTACGTTAGCCAAATAAATTAGTTCATAAATCCTCACCATGTCTCCTTCATCCTGTTTGCCAAACCATTACAGAACTATTGACCACAAATAGATCTATCAACAGTCAGAATTCTCCTCACTCATGGGGATTGCTTTCTCGAGGACTACATTCAGACCTGGCTCACATTATGCATTACCTCTGTGCTTTCTTTCATGCGGGACTTGACAAAGGCTTGTCTTGAATCTCGTTCTAGAAGGACCTTATGCGATTATACAGAATGGGTAATTCAGTTATGCAGATCCTCCTTACAGTGGGTGAAGTAAAGGAGGTTAATGGACCTCCAGTACTCACCTGCCACACGGTCCCAGAGCACTCGAGTCCTGGGGTCCCAAAGGGCCTGAGCCTGGTGGTCCCAGGGCCAATCCCAGAGGTTCAAAATCCATTGGTCTCACAGGCCCTGAGCCCAGTAGTCCCAAGTTGGTGATCCCTGTGGTTCCATGTGGTCCCAGAGGTCCTAAGTCCTGTGGTCCAGGAGGTCCTGGGCTTGGTGGTCCTAGAGGTCCTGAGCCCACTGGTTCTAAGTTGGTGATCTCTGAAGTCCCATGTCTCAGAGCCAGACCCAGAGGTCCTGTAGTTCAGGAGGTCCTAGGCCTGGTGGTCCCAAAGGGCCTGAGCCTGGTGGTCCCAGAGCCAGCCCCAGAGGTTCAGAGTCGGTTGATCTCAGAGGTCCTGAGCCCAGTGGTCCCAAGTTGGTGATCCCTGCTGGGTCCCATGTCTCAGAGCCAGACCCAGAGGTCCTGAGTCCTGTGGTCCAGGAGTTCCCTAGTTCTGTGGTTCCAGAGGTCCAGAGTCCTGTAGTCCCAGAGGGTCTCAGCCTGGTGGTCCCAGAGGTCTCTAGTTCTGTGTCCGGTGGGCCTAGAGGTCCTGAGTCCAGTGAACCCAGTTGTCCTCAACCCGATGGTCCCAAGTTGTTGATCCCTGAATTCCAGAGGACGCGAGAGGTCCTGAGTCAAGTGGTCCCAAGTCCATGGATCCCATGTACAATGCTTCCAAGACCTGTCACAGCCACTCCTCTGTCTCATCTTGGCCACAGGGGCTGTTCTTTGCTTCTTTGTCACAACCTGGAGTGTTATCAAGGTCCGTTTCCCTCTCCCTCGGCTTGACCATAGAAGTCCTGTTCCTGGCCCTTCCTCTACCAATGTTTTTACCCAGTAGGAATACTCTCTGGTTCCACCCAGAAGGTTAGTTCTGTAGTTCTGCAGGGGTGGTACTCATCTCCACTGGCTTCAGCATGGTTTTCTGCTCTGCTGGATCTCCCGAGGCCCACTGCTCTGACCTCTCCTGCATGAATCATGCATCATTGTCGGATCTGTCTTGGCCTCAACTTTCACCAGTTACGCTTCTGCCTCCCCGACCCCACATTGTTCCGTGGTCCCCTCGGCTCCACTGTGGATCTCCATCTTTTTGGCTCCTGTGTGGTCCTCCACTCCTCTGGTTCTTTCGTTCTTGCCCCAGATACTCTTGACATTTTGTATTATTTTAGTGAATGTTTCTGTTTATTTACCTTTATAAAATACCGACTGATGTATCATCATCCTGTACATGGTAAGCTTAAATCTAAATATGTTACAGTTCAAATGTAATTGCACACTGGTGCAATTTCCCCCATGCAAAATCCAATTCCACAGCTACTCTTCAGAAGGAGGGAGAAGATACAGGTATCTTGTCATGGCAAGTCAAAACAGTGTGCAGTGTGATATTTTTTTTCTTTTCTTTTTTTTTTAAATCTGAACCTGTGCCAGGATCTTGATTGAGTTGCAAGTTAAAAATATATACATAAGTATGTGTGCAACACATATCTTTAAGCAAAATAAGTGAATAACATTGACCTTGGCATCTTTAAAATGTCACTGATGCTGTTACAAATCTGAACGTGCTCTGTATCATCAATCCATGTTTCAACTGTGACTCAGAAGCACTGGAATGTTTATATCTCAGTTTATTAATTATAATCTTCTGTTTTGCCTGGCTGGAAAAAGAGCACATCTGTATGGACATACTGCTATAGTGCCAAACAGAACCTTGGTGAAGCACATGTTTTTTATTTTCCAATGTCTTTTCAAAGTTTATTAGTCTACCTGAATGTCCTGAATGCAAGCACTAATTGGCTGTTAAAAAACAGTTTCTTTAAACCAGTGTTGATATGTTTCTATAGATGTTCAGCCCCATAATGCAGCATGCAATCAATAAATGAGATTGACAAGCCATTCGCTTGAAGTGTGCTTGTTAAAACGTGACTAGGTGATAAAATACTGTTCTGAAAATAAGTGAAAAATCTGTGTGATTGGATCTGATCTTTAGTATGCCATTTAGCATTTGTGCAATGTTAAACTCAACAACCTGATAATTAGGCATTGATTGTGAAATAAAGGAACCATAAAACCATGTGCGTTATGACTTTGTGTTACATATGCATTTTTTGTTATGCTTCATCACTATTCGGCTACATATCAAATACAACAGATGAAACTCAGCTTTTGATCCTTGTTACATATGTTGACGAGTTATTAAAATCAGCAGTATAATTTGATAAAGGTGAAGTGTGTCATTTTTGTGCAGCTTGTGGCACCAAATGTAGTTTCACTCTGTTTTTAAAAGTGGCCAGAATGGGTTGAACATAGCATCACTGTCTCAATCAATGTTGTGAGTGTGTGGTGCAGTGGCAATGGTGTGTCTGACTAATTTATTTGCTTAAGTGGTTAGTAAACTCACAAGAGTGCCAGTGCTGGTTGCAGTAAAAAGTTCAGTGGACTCTTTGAAAAATACTTATGAAGAAAATCAAGACTATTATTTAAAAATTACATTTGTTAAATTGATAAAAACAATTTTTTTAAACCATTAACAGTTGAAGTTAAAGGTTTACATACACCTTGCAGAACCTGCAAAATGTTAATTATTTTACCAAAATAAGAGGGATCATACAAAATGCATGCTATTTTTTATTTAGTACTGACCTGAATATGATATTTCACATAAAAGACATTTACATACAGTCCACAAGAAAAAACAATAGTTGAATTTATAAAAATGACCCTGTATAAAAGTTTACATACACTTGATTCTCAATACTATGTTGTTACCTGAATGATTGTTACCTGAATGATCCACAGTTGTGTTTTTTTGTTTAGTGATAGTTGTTCATGAGTCCCTTGTTTGTCCTGAACAGTTGTTTTGCCTGCTGTTCTTCAGAAAAATCCGTCAGGTCCCACAAATTATTTGTTTTTGTGTGTATTTGAACCCTTTCCAAACAGTGGCTGTATGATTTTGAGATCTTTTCACACAACTGAGGGAACCATATGCAACTATTACAGAAAGTTCAAACACTTACTGATGCTTTAGAAGGAAAAACAATACATTAAAATCCAGGGGTGTAAACTTATGAACAGGATGAAGATGTGTACATTTATCTTGTTTTGCCTAAATGTCTTCATTTTATCATTCAGTACTGCCCTTCAGAAGCTACAGAAGATGCTTACATGTTTCCCAAAAGACAAAATAAGTTAAATTTACCCTGAGTTCAAAAAGTTTTAATGCATTTTGTTTCCTTTTTGAGCACCAGTGAGCGTTTAAAGGATTTTTCTGAAGAACAGCAGGCAGTTTAACTGTTCAGGACAAACAAGGGACTAAAAAAACCCCCCAAAAAACAGCTGTCAATCATTCAGCAACAACGCAGTATTTGGAGTCAATATGTAAACTTTTAGCTGGTCTTTTTTTTTTTTTATATAAATTCAACTATCATTTTTCTTGTGGACTATATTGTAAACTTAATTTTTGTGATATTTCTTATTCAGGTCAGTACTGTATACAAATAACATGCATTTTTTTATGATTCCTCTTAGTTTGGTAAAATAATTAACATTTTGCAGATTCTGCAAGGTGTATGTAAACTTTTGACCTAAACTGTATATGTACAGGGTTTCACAACATCCATAATTCATAAGGCAGCTTGTTACCTTAATTGTCGAGCGTTAACCACAAGTCTCAAAAACGTGTCAGGATTTAAATCAAAATGTTTTTACTGCAGTAAATTATTCTAAAACAACAGCCTAAGGTGGATCTGTATCGACTTACAACAACATCACCGTCAGCATTCCAACATACGTTAGTGAGGAATGCTTTTAATAAGTAGAATACCCTGGAAAATAATAATAATAATGACTGAATAATTGCCTTAGGAGAAACCCCAAAACATCTGGTTGCCTGCCAATTTACAGGGAGAGGCATGCCATATCTGTTCTGGTTTTGCTACATTTTACCACATGGACAAAACAAAACAAAACAAAAAGCCAAGTGCCAGGCCTTTTCAAGCTTCCAGTATATAAATATTTATACTAAAATAATTCAATTGTATACAAATGTGTCTTGTATATTTTAGCTTTATGTGTTATTTATTAATGTTGAATCAGTATCAAATTGTTAATTAAATGCAGTATTCTGTTATATAACTCTTATCCCGCAGATCCATTCTAAACACCACACTCAACCACTTTTCTTGAGCCAAAACCACTGACAACCAGCAAATTTTGAGAGAAATGTGTAACCTAATTATTTGGTGAGAACATACGAGGCCTATGTCTATGAAAGTATTATTGCTGTGATACAGGTTCCAAAGTGGAATTGAATACCTGACAACATAATAAGTGATCTCAAGAGATATTTTTTTTATTTCATTAAGTTTTAAATATTAACATCCAAACACACTACTCACCAAATTTATTAAATTGATTCGAACAATTGCTTGTAAATTCAAATAACATTCCGGTTTAAAACTAAACTAACAGAACAATTAGGTTTTCTAGCAGAAAAAAAACCCACTTTCCAGTGCTTTTTTTTTCAGTCAGGCAGAAAGCTAAACATTTCCTCTTATTGGGGTCAGTGTGCAAATTGCTTGTGTTGCCATGTCTATGAGATGATTCCCAGTGGACACCAAGAAGCCTTTCTTCACCTTCACTTGTTAGTTGGATGAAAGAAATTCCTGCAGACAAATTCTCAAGAGGACAATAGTTCACTTGACTTTTCCTATAGAATGTCTGATTGATTGCTGATGTACTGAATCACAGCTATTTCCAAATCAGAGGGAAAACCAATGCAATATGTATAATTTCTGTGACCTCACAGCATTGTGCTGAAGAATAAGACAGGCGCTTATTTACTTAATAACATTCTGGGCCTAAAACTGCTGTTTTGACCGAAAGGTTTGTTCTGCTGGAATTTGAGAAATGTTTAGTTTTTTGTAAATCAGCTCAGTATAACCACGGAATGTTACATCTACATTTATTCAAGTCACAACTAAACAAAGAAAAACTTTATTTAGCAATAGGGTAAGAAAACAAACCTGATGCAAGACATATTCTCTAAAAACAAGTTATTAGTAGTTCATACAATAAGGTAAATGTAAAAATGTTCACTTCTATCATGTACTTTATCCATTATTTGATTAAACACTACACCACTACATGAAGCCATGACGTAATTAATATCGTGACTACAGTTTGGCCATTGGAAATGCCTGACAATCCATTAGGGGCCAGCTTTGCTGTTATTTTGGAATGCGCTTGTGGGTGTATAACATGGCTTGACTAAACTGAGCTAGATGGCTATGTCTGCTGTTTGTACAACTGCATGATGTTGAAAAATGACTGTGCTACAATCAATGTAAACAACTGCTATTTTACCATATGGTCAGGTTTTCTCGAAATTCTCTGCAAACACTTTGTTAATCAACAGAGTTTTGATTATTTGCCGTGAATGCATGGCAACCTTTTCTGATTTGAGAACAAACCTTCCATAACCGCAGGATCTACACGGCTTATCATATTCTTTAGTGAACGACTGACATCTCCAGTTGAACCTTATTTGACCTATTGTAGGCAGATAAGGAGACGGTAGAAAAAGTGAAACTGTGGTGGGCCAATGTCTGGAGTGAATTGGAACTTAAGATGAGTTGTTTTTCTCATGTTCTAGGTCCCATAGAGTACAAGTGAGAAATGAATCAAAAATGCATTCTTTTTATATTATGTGAGAACCTCTCCTCTGTGAGTGATGTACATTGTGAATTTGGTCGATGTTCTCCACTGGAACTGATGGTGTATTAGCTGGTCTGTCTAAAATGATAGCAAGGTTATTCATCTTAAAGTGGTTAAATTTAGCTAAATCGTGTGTGATTTGAACAAGCAGCACCTGTCAAGAATTTGACAAAGGTGAAAAGTTATTTGACACACTAACCTCACTAATTAACCTCTCAAAGATTTGCACATTAGGTAGATTTTGTAATGTTTAGGTGGTAATGTGACATATTAACATTGTTTATATATATATATATATATATATATATATATATATATATATATATATATATATATATATATATATATATATATATATATATATATATATATATATATACTTTTTTGGCATGATAATGTACAGGATATAACTATAAACTAGTATACATCAAAGTGTTTTTTGACCTGCCACTTTATAGAAAAAGCATATTTTTACATACTGTACTTATGACTGCAAGAAAATTTAAATAATAATTTGAAATGAATACAATATGTCAATATATTTTCTTAAAGTAAATATCTAGGGAGCACACAACTTTTTCAAGAAGTAACTTTATATAGATCTCTTTTACATTTTTATTAATTTTACAACAAATAAGGAAACCTTAAAGACCAAAGAGCTGCCAACCACTACAATATAAAAATAACTTCTACTGTACCTTCTGATCACACAGCAAGAAAGTGACTTTTTTCAGAGCGAATATCCAAAGATTCGTAAATTATCACACATTTACTTCAGAAGCAAAATGACAAGAAAAAGAAAAACAAATTACGATTGTGTTTTAGTGCCACATAAAAAAACTAAAATTAAAGTAGTAATATTTTGAGAATAAAGTCTAAATATTATGAGAATAAAGTTGAAATATTATGAGTTTAAAGTCTAAATATTGCGAGAATAAAGTCGAAATACTATGAAAATAAAGTTGAATTATTTCAAGAATATAGTCGTAATATGACGTGTTCTTAAAATATTTTAACTTACGAGAATTAAGTCTTAATATTTTGAGAATAAAGTCTAAATACTATGAGAATAAAGTCAAAGTATTATGAGAATAAAGTCAAAATATTTCGAGAATAAAGTCAAAATATTTCGAGAATAATGTCGCAATATTTCGAGCATAAAGTCGAAATTACGAGAATAAAGTTGAAATGTTTCTAGAATAAATTTGTAATATTTTTATAGAAATATTATCTATAAAATGTTAAAATACTATGAGAATAAAGTCAAAATATTTCGAGAATAAATTAGAAATTTTAGAGAATTTAAATCGTAGAAATTTAAATTATAATATTTTGAGAGTGTAGCCTATATTGCGCATACAAAGGCTTGGATTGAGAGGTTGCCAGGCCACCGGAATTTATTTTAAGATCGTTTTTAGGACTCGCGGAAGCAGCTTAATATCAAGAATATGATATTTATTAACAGAGTGAACAGGAAAAACTTTTTATCATAACATCAGCTCACACACCCAATTGACATTCCTTTGGGGAACACCGTAGCTCTCTTATTTAACCCTTTTTAATGCTACCAATTGGCCTATATGTGGGATTATTAGCAGAAATCTTATGTGTTATACGCATACACACAGTATGCTTGGAAATAATATTTCATGTCTTAGATTACATTCATTATTTGTAGTGTGCCAGCCCCCCAATAGCAATAAGCTTTGTGCTTTTGGTACTTTTAATATAAAACAAAGTCTCAGCTTTCAAAAATAGTTTTATAGCGAAATACAAACTATGTGTCTTACAATAATGTTTTCTAGCTCTTTTATGTGGCGTGACAGATCGCTGTATTTATGTGAATCAGTTCATTAAATCATGCTGTTTTCTTTGTGAAAATTCCACCACCTACTCTACGAAAAATCTGTAGCATCCAACCTTTAATTTCTCACTATATTTAATTAAAAACAACAACAAAACATTATAAAGGTTGAAGTGGACTCCGACTCGTTAACACAAGTTATGTTGTTGACCTTTCTGATGTAAATAAGTGACTATTCACAATTTTTATTTACTGTGTAATATAGTAAATGATTGAACATATTTAACGTCTTCCATTCATTATTTGTAGCGCGCCAGCCACCCAGTAATTACAATAGTTTTGTGCTTTGTTGCTTTTAATTAAACAAATGTCTCACTGTAATCGGAAAGATGACTGATTCACATGCCAATTAAACTGAGGTGAATACAACAATCTATCATGCCACATTGAAAAGCATGAAAAACACATTATTGCAAGACACATTGCTTGTATTTCGCTAAAAAAACTGACAGAACTTCAAAGCTGAGACCTTGTCATTTCTCCCGGTGCTCCCAGTCTGGGCCGTTTGTATGCGCAATAGACTATACATACTCTCAAAAAAATTATAACTTAAATCTCGTAATTGCTATGAATTAATTCTCGCAATTTGGACTTTTTTGTCGTAATATTTCGTCTTTATACTTGCAATTTCGACTTTATTCTCAAAATATTTCAACTTTATTTTCATAGTATTTCAACTTTATTCTCAAAATATTACGACTTTAATCTTGTAATCTTATTATTATTATTTTTTTTTTTACATGGCACTAAAACGTCAGAAATTTTTATACCCAAATGACTGATACTTGTCCTTGTTTAAGCATAAACTCACTTAATTTTAGGTATTTAAAATATACAATGGAATTACTGAGTTATAAGATTTTAAGGACCTGATTTTGTGGAAGTGTATTTTAAGACTTTTTTAAAGACCTTTTTAAGACCTTCAGAAACCCTAAAACTAAAACTAATGTTCTGTATTGTAGCCTTTGGTAACAAATGCATTGCTTGTTCTCTCAGATAAGAATGAGCTCTGTTTAAACTATTATAGCTATCAGCTATAGCTTTGTCAAGCTCTGCGGATAAAATGTGCCAGTGAGCCAAAGTCGACATTAAAATGCAGTAATTCATCCTAAAGGGAAACATCAAGCTACTACCTGTTGCAAGAAATTAACTGAATGTTGCCGAGCTCCAGAAAAAATATGGAGCGTCCCATGGAAAGTTTCTGTAGTCACTCTTCCAAATGTTAATATGAATGGACTTGAGAGCCATGGCTACAGAAATGCATAAGTTTGTTACTCAACACTTGCTATAGAAGTTTTGTTTTTGGTGGTAGATTTATGTGGATTAACCTTCCTCCCAGTAGGCTCTTGGTGGTTTTGTAAAAAGCTGAGAAATTGATCATTCTGTGTCAGCTTAGTGTAAGAAATTTCTGAGTGCTAAACTAAAATTAGCATGCGGCCAACATAAACACATTAAAGAACGAATGCATCTATCGCATATTATGAAGGTTGTGTGTAGAACACAGAAATTTCTCCTAGAATCCAAATGCCCATTCAATTTAATTAACTGAATTGTTCTTTATAAATAATACTGTTATTTTGGAAAACAACTCAAAAAATATTCTCAGATGAGAACTGCAATACACCTGTTTTTGACAAAACCCATCATGCACGTAAGAAATTACTTCTTATTTCTCAGGGTGTATTGAGGGCACATTCCAAGACAGCGAACAATTATTGCATTACCCCCCTTGTGAAAGGATAAAACGTACCTTTGCAAAGTAATGAGAGAATGTAATCTAGCCTGTGGCCAGGAGGCATAACTTCTATATTTGAGCCACAAGTTTCAAATTAGCTCAGCAGAATAATCTCAACATTCTTGAGTTTAATGATTTTTGCTCACAGTTAAGCTCAATATGTATAAACAAAACTCCTGGGTATAAAAACAGGTTATAAAAAAGGTTTTAATTTAATATTAAACAGAGAATCTGTACAGGAATTTTACATACATAATGACTTGTATGCCAGAATGAAAAGTAAGAACAGTCAAAATCAATTTCAGTTCCCCCACCCCTCCTTTTTCATTGAATAACTGCATATGTTCTAAATAAATTAAAGATGATTTATCTTGTAATGGTTTGAAATGTGAAGAAAATGTGAAGAACGTAGTATAAAAATATTTGGTTAGTGGAATAAATAGATGCTCTATTGCATATACTCTGTATTACAATCATTCATACAGTATGATGTGTATTACTGTGGCATTTAAAATCTTTTGGTTAGTCGTGAAATACATTATTTCTTTTATGCCTGAGGAAAGCCAGGAAATCTCCTATTGTCTACTTTGTTAATTATTCATACTCTTGAAAGAATGTGCATTAAATTATGAAAGATCATATTAAATATAAACACATGTTTTTAGAATAACCCAATGAGTTTGCCGTACAGCACAGTATTTTAACAAAGTCCTTTAAACACATTACATGATGGTGATTGATGTCTTAACAGTTTCGAATATAAGTCTTTCATTAAATGTTTACTCCATCATGTTTTGGAAGTCAGATCATAGAGGGAGGTCGATGAAATCCTTGATTTAGATCCTCACAGACATCTCACCTGAATGTGACTTATGTGGTCACATTAAGTGTCTGTGGCAGTCAATGCATTGCTACTTCAGAGATGTGTTAGCTTAGGAGCTGTTATGTAATGCTTTCCCTCTGACAGTGTAAATAATCCATGAAATATTTTGTTCCTTCTCTCTGCTCTTTAATTCTTCCTCTCACTTATGGAATTCCGACGGCCTTCCTTTTTTGGACAGACGTGAACCTTTTCTCTGAGGTGATTCTCCAGGTGTTGGGACAGAAGAATGAAGAATCAGCCTAACAGATGACTGAAAATCAGTTTAGCTGTGCTCCAATGGACGGTCATGTTGACCTTCCCCTAGTGAAGGAGAACAACAAAAATGAAAACAAGTTATTTTAACTTTCATATCTATTGATAAAAACAATTGCATTGTATGTGCCTTTTTTTTTTTTTTTACCTATTGGTTGTAGTTACAGGATTAGTTCACTAATAATTTACTCATCCCCATATCATCCAAGATGTCTTTCAAAACAAACTAAAATTTAAGTTTTTGAGGAAAACATTCCAGGATTTTTCCTAATATAGTGGACATTTGTGGTTAAAAAGTATATAAATTTTTCTTTCTTTTTTTTCTTTAGAAAATTACCAATTGTTTGACTAGATTAGACCCTTATGGGATCGTGAAGAACCCTTTGAAGCTGCATTGAAACTGCAATTTGGACTTTCAACCCATTGACTCCATTGAAGTCCACTATATGGAGAAAAGTTCTGCAATGTTTTCCTTAAAAACCTTAATTTCTTTTCGACTGAAGAAAGAAGACATTAACATCTTGGATGACATAAATTATCAGGAAATTTTTATTCCTGAAGTGATCTAATCAACAACAAATATTTTACAGTTTTACTACTACATGTCTATTTATTTCCACACGTCCCATCAGATCAGATACCCTGTGTTTTACAATACAGGCTCCAAAAAAACTTGCCTGTGGTAACATTTCTCTAAAATGATATTAGGTTCATTTCGCAACACTTTTCAAAGTGAAATGTCTGGTACGTGGCACTAAAGGTGCATTCAGTTTAAACATGAACATGAATCTGACAGTTTTATTGCATTAGTTGTTGCAGAAGTTCAAAAATAAAATGAGTGGTGCCAAAAAGGTAACAATCTGTCCTGTTTAAAAATAATGCCATGCCATTTCACTTCAGTCTTTGAGCTCTGTTTGATCATGTCTCATGTTTCACGAGACTCATAACTGAACAATTTGCATTGCAAATGCATTGCTGTACCAGGTAAACTACAGAGCAAGTTTACTATGTCAGAAAAGCTAAACATATGGAGCTGATTATGTGATGCAAATGCGAAAAAGTATTAGCTTACAAATCAAACACAATGGTGAAAGTATGTTGAGGTGCACGAAACCACAGAAGATAAGTCTTTATTAATCAATAACCTGCTGCTTTAATTAAATTTGTGTTAAAAAAGCAATAAAGGGTATTGATAATCTACTGCCACTAGTGTTCATTTCAACTGGAATCTGCAGTAAAATTGCATGCATATGTATGTTTTATGCAGTATTATTGTGGTCTGAAGGTTTTTTGTTACCTCTGACTGCAGAAAGCTGTACATTCTTGGTCACTGTGTAAAGCACACACGCAGCGCTGACCTCCTACGCTGCCTTCAACAGAACGCCGTACCCGCTGGGAGCCTCTATAACTTGACAGGCCATATGGGACAGTGCGCCTGCCAATACAGAAGGGTTATGACCTTTGAGTTACAGAAAACACTACTGCAGCACTGGCAAACAGTGAAAGCCAGAAAGGCTTTCAATGCTTTGATTTACTTGAAGGACTTAATCCAGCAAATCTTCTTTCTTTTTTATTTTGAGGTAAATTCAAATTCTCCCTCTAAATTATACTGTATATCACATCCCCATCTACCTTAAAATGTCAGAAGCTGGAAGTTTAAACCAGAAAGAATTTAATGCGTGCTGAGAGTTTTTTATGCAGCGTTTCACTGCCCTGTGCAGTTTGATCTTTCTTTTGCACTCACAGAGCAGGTTACATACACAATCTGCAAAGAGGTCTGAAATGTGACACTGAACCATGCATAATGTGGAAGTCAGAAAACTGCGAATGGCATCCCAAAGTATACATCTGCTCGGAATCCCAACCTCACTGCACAAACACCTATAAGCATGGATTTAAAATTGTAAAACATATTAACACTGCAGTCTCTGCAGTCGTCTTGATGGCAAAACATTTAACAAACAAGCACACAAGGGACATAGGACGTGCAAAAACTTAAGAATGATGGATGAGTTCAGAATGCGCAGATTCAATATGCGCAAAAGTAGTAGAAAATAAGATATAAGAATAGTAAACACAATAAAACATAAAATTTGTGTTTCATTAAAAATACATCTTAGCTCAAAAGAATGAACACAAAGACATATTTCACTTCAACTCACTGCAGACCATCTAATAGTTCATTAGACTTTGTGTTTTTCTGGTAACACCTCAGTAAATTACTCTTATGTATACTGTATGGAAGCTAATGAAGCAGACTCTGAGGCTTAGTAAATCTGAACAGCTGTACTCAGGGAGCTAGGTCTCATCTGCTAAGAGTTACTCCTGCAAACACTCTGTCATGCAAGCATCTCTTTGATCTCAGCCCGTTCTCTTTAGCCAGTATTATATGCTAGACATGTGCCTAGACAAGTGGCGGAAAATATTAATTACTCTTAGTGCAAAGAATCACTGTAGCTATGTTGACCTATATTTCAAGATTTCTGATTTAACACTAAAGCTGCAGTTCTTCTTTACAAACATGACTTGTGATAAATTGTCTTAATCAAAAGTTAATATATTTCACATATATAATGTTTTTCCCCCCACAAATAAATAAAACCCGCAACTTTACTCGGTAACATATAGCTATAATTTACTAAGACAGAGCTTTCCCATTTCCCACAGCTACTCTTAATATAGATAAGTTACTCTACCAGAGATAAGTTAATCATAATCACAAACAATAAATTGTTATTATGAACATTTTGGATAAGATTAATGCATGTGAATTGTTTAACTACACGAGGAGTTTGCAATCTTATCTGTGATAAGGCAGGAGGCAGGCCAGAAATAATTTAGTTTTGACAGAAAGGAGAGCATTTGTCCACGTGTCTCTGTTGGGAGACACTGCCAAATGCAATAGTTTACTTTTGCTTCTAAGGCAGCAATCACATACTGTTAAAATACAGTATAATGCATCACTTCTTTTCTTTTTCTTTACAGTTTAAATGTCACAGTAGACAGTGGTTTGATTATTTCATAAATTTCACAATGGGATGAAACTTCAAGTACATATTTATCACTGTTGATGAAGTATTTTTATTACACTACAGATAAATATGTTTAATGGATTGTCATTTAACATATTTGCCTAAGAGTATTGATCACTATGAACCAGAAGCCCTTGCCACGTTGAGTTTTATTATTTACAAATGTTTTGGTTCCTTCATGTTCCAGCTGTGTCACATTTATTCACCATTGCTAAGCTATGGCATTTACCACCAAATGTCACTTAAAGATTTTAAATCAAAGTTACAGCAGTAGTAAACTCATCTCTAATTTAAAAGTCAGAGAAACAGTAAATCTTTCTAAAAATATCCCACTCTGCAAAGAAAAGTGTTTTATGGGTTTCAGCACCTGTTGATTATTATTTCATTGGCAACTCAGTAAGCCTCAGAAACTTACTCTGGTGTGTTGATCCAGATGATGTCCAGGTGACAGTAGTAAACACACTCCTTGTCTTTGTACGAGTAACACGTGCATCTCTTGGCTCTCCTATGTGGTTTTAGAAGCTGGCAGAAATAACACGCTCCGGGTTTTAATTCAGCCTCACCAACCGGCTTAGGAGTGGCTCTTGATACTTTGGTTAAATCCTTCACTGTGTTTTTCACAAGTGTGTCTTGACGAAATGAGGAAAATCCTGAATATAAATAAACTTTGATTAGAACGACGGCATTTCTATACATTAAAATAATGTTATGTTGCAAAATGATTAAATGGACACTAGAAACTCTGATAAACTCCTTTCTGACACATTTGTTACCGTAAACAACCATTCACAAAAATGTAATTCATGGTAAGAATTTACTTTTAAGAATGTTAAAGTCAAAAATCCAATTTACCCTAATATAAGTGACACTATGTTTTATAATCTAAGAGACAAGCCTCAGGTTTACTCAGGGTGAGAAATACTGAGGCAGTGGGGTCACAACCCAGTAATGAAGGTCTTGAACCCACGAAGAAATTCGAAACAAAAGGATTCAAACCTTCAGATAAAGATTTAGTCAGAGCGCATATTTTTCACCTGTCGTGTTAGCAAGAGGAGGTAAACAATATTCTTCTTCGCGCTGTCTTTCAGTTGCAGGAAGTCAATATAACTTAATTTTATGAATCAGTTTTTGACGTTCTTGTGACAGTGGCGCGAAATTACAATTTGCTTTGTGCTAAGAACATTTATATTGCATTTGCCTTTACATTTACATTGCAACATTTAGAAGATGTTTATTTCTTAAATAAATAATATCAAAATGTTCCTTTAAAATAGTCGACACTGAACCGACACTATTTATATTCTTAAAATATATGCTTAAGCATATATTGATGGTCTACAATTTGTATGCAGAGTAATTTTAGTCCATCAACTGAAGCAGAAGTTTTACCCGTGTGAAATGAAATGCAATCTAAACCCACCGTTGGCCATTGCGACTGTTAGTCCAATAAAAAGCAAAATTCCCAAATGTATTAATGACACCTTGGCCATCACAGTTATTCCAGATAGTCTCCGTGAACAAAGTCAGTTTAAAATCCAGGATTGACCAGAAGTGCTGAGTGGTCCAACTGCAGTGAAAATTAACATTTTGTTCGTTACTGGGTTATTCCCACACGGATACACCTCTCTGTTGTGGTTTCAGATTTGCGGAGTGATAGAAGAGTGGAGCGCGACGGAACAGCATCCTCAGGTTGCCGCATTCAGCTGGTGTGAGTTGTGCTCAATTCCCCTCTTTGAGGTTTTATAGTGAGCACCTATCAGCCTGTGAGGCACCACCCGCTGGAATACGTTATTAAGTTGTCAAATGTCATTAAACTACACACGCACTCGGTAGGATATTGTTTTTATGCCAATAGCACGTTATCAAATAAGATCGGTTACTACGTGTTCCAATTAGCAACAAATCTAGTAATTGCAGAGGTCTGATATTAAATGAGAAAATCCTACTTTCCTTCAACATTTTATTTTCATTACAATATTTTTCCCCACCTCAAGAGACGTGAATTACATGCTCTATCTGCAGACCCATTAATCAACGGAACACACTTTAGTGCTTAAAATGCAGCTTTAGACAAGGGCTGTTAGCAAAATGATTGGAATTGAGGGTGGTTCATGTCCAGTGGGAGGAAAATTGGTTTAATAAAAATGCAGTGCTTGTTTTTGTCTCAACATTGCTCTTTTAATGCTTTTGAGAATTCTGACTTTTAATGATTCAGACATAATTTCAGACATCTTTCAGAACATCCGTTCTGCAAAACATTGTTAGCAAATAAAATGATTGTTATCAAATGTATAAAAATGACCTTGTTATCTAAATGTCAGTTCGCATAGCATCACGAACTTTTACAAATAATTTTATAAATACTATAATTCAAGATCTTTATGTTATCTACTCACTTTCTAAGCTCTCTCATGGTGAACTGTGACAAATGAGTTATGGCTATAAGAAAACCATAGTGTCTTGGAGGGTATAGAGCTGACATATTGTGTGATTTAAAACTGTTTAACCAGAAACTGCAATGCCAGATTGATTGTTTATTTTATTTTATTTCATCCCCAGCATTCTGTCTAGTACTATAAACAATGTGGGGTCTAAAGAAAAAGCAATTTGTCATTTGTCATCCAGACATCTTACTTTTATTTCTAGAGTTTGCTGTCCATCCCTGACATGTGGTAACAATCAGATTCTGACATCTGGCCTTCAAGTATTTACTTGCAAACACGTTTTCAGATAACTTGATTTTTTTTCTTGTCTACTGTGTGTTGGTAGGTCAAGTCATTTTTTTTTACATTTTAGTTCAAAATGTAAAAATTCTAACAATTGAACAAATAACACGAACAATAATAAACAACATTAATGATGAAAAATAGTAGCACTAATTGTGCTAGAATATAAGATAAATGTGACCCTGGACCACAAAACCAGTCATAAGGGTTATTTTTATTTATTCATTTATTTTTATTTTTATTTATTATTTTATTTTTTAATTGAGATGTATGCAATATCTGGAAACTGAATAAATAGGCTTTTAACTGATGCATGGTTTCTTAGGGTAGGGCAATATTTGGCACTATTAGACAATCTGGAAGGTACAACAAAAATCTAAATATTGAGGAGATTACCTTTAAAGGTGTCCAAATGAAGTTCTTTGCAATGCATATTACTAATCAAAAATTACGTTTTGATGTAGTTTAATTGTAAAGAATGTACAGTGGGGTTGAAAAGTCTGAGACCACAAAGAAAATATGACCAATGATTTTAAGAAATGTCGTGGTGTAAAATAAAGAAAGAATATTTAGAATTATGCTATAGGTACTAATGAACTGAAAGTAAAGTTTGAAAGTGTGAACTCATTTGTACAGACAGTTATTTTGCTTCACAAATTACACTGGAGAACACGATAATCCGGTTTTGTTCAAGTCAGCTCATGTTTATTCTGCTGTAATTAAGCAAAATGGGAACATTCCAAATACTAAGACATCCTGATATTTCACTTAAATTTTCATTCTAATGTATCTGCTAATTGAATAATTCAAAAATTACTACATTATATAAACTAGGAACTATTAAACCCCGGCTCTCTATTTATATTTTAACCAGCATGTCTTTCTGCTTCCCTGTATTTGAACAGAAAACATAAATAATGTCAAGTAGATATCTTGGAAATAAAGTCAGATGAAAGTAGAGGTACATCAGAAGTCACCTTGCATATCATGGGAATGCCCAGCATGGGATTAAAATCCTCATTCCACATGAATCCCACAGGGAAATTAATCTTGAAAAAACAGTCACTCTGGGGCCCTGCTGCCTGCCAGTATGAGGCATATGCAGTATAAAAACTTACACAAAAGACGTGTAGAGAGTAAAGGGACTGTAAATATTAAGTCATTCAAGTGGTTTTGCTGTTTAGATTGTAGTTCAATATGGTTTTAACTGGGAATCTTTTTGCAAGGTTTTAATCACTGGCTGCTTGTGTGGCCAGTCCAGTTTCATTTATTTACATTCCCGCTGAATTTAACTTACATTACACCCATAATTGACCATAAAGTGATTGAATCCTGGTTTCGGGTGCCAGTGATAACACATCCTGATATTTGGGCTTTGCATCACTTAACAGATGATAACTAATACTGATGTCTTAACCTGATAACGATCTGCTGAGCAAGGATTCTGCAGAAATCACAGTGGGCACCTAGACCTAGCCATAGCCTTCAGACATTGAGATACTTATTTATATGCATTTATTTCAAGCTCTTTGTGAAATTACCATTGAATGGATGACTGAGTTTTTAGGTGACCCATGGAGAGGTAACATCTTTCGCAAGTTTATAGACAAATTAGAGTTCTGGAACCTGTTGCAACGAACAACTAAAGAAATTCCATATCCTCTTGAGACCCAGCTATGGAGTTTTTGTCTCTGTAGTGACATTATATTTTAGTAAATCTCTCTGAGATCTCACAGATTTAAGCCTGGATGTCCTGTAAAGAGCATAGGGCTGTGCAGAGAGTTTCACCATGACTACTCCCTCTCCTTGGCTGACATTAATTTAGTGAAAGAATTATGGAAATATGATAATATTTTGTAATTATCATTCAAATCTGATTAATTTTCAAATTGTTTGTCATGAATTAACATCTCAGGAAAATACTATAGGCTTTCAGATCAAAATATGACTTCCTGTTATGAAACAGGTCATCATTTCATACATGTCCACTGTCCTGAAATCCTGAAACCTAAAAATTAATGATTAAAAAAATCTCATTGTTTTTGCCTTGTCATGTCTATTCATGTAATTTTATTTTGAGTCCCGCTGTCCACTACAGAAGACATAGCATAACATGTATTCTGGGTCTCAGGAGGTTTTTTTATGATTGCAATATAATGACAACTGGGGCAGTCAAACAAAAAATGTCAATAAATAAAATAATAAATAGATAAAAAATAAAATAATTATAGATGTGAGTCCATATGATCGCCAGTGAAAACTGAAATTATATTTCCAGTCGACTGATGTTATACAATCATTTTATGATGCTTTTGTTGTTGTTTTTGTTGTTGTTGTTGTTATCAATAGCAGTCCTTATTCACTTTAATCATATGGAAAAGATATTCACCTAAAGGTTTATCTTTTGTCTTCTATGGCAGAAAGAAATACAGATTTTGGAAGGAATTTTTATAAATAAATAATAAAAACAAAAAACATTCCTTTAACCTAAGAAAGACTGTATTAATTAGGTCACTCTAATAGGGTTAGTAAGTCTAAAATGGTAAGTAGCTAAGGATTTACACTTTAACTTGGAATACAATTTGCACTCATATTTAAGATTGCTGATGACACTAAAAAGGTTCACATGTCAACTGAAATTATTTCATTATTTAAAATCTGCATGATAACACCACAACATAATTCATGTTGCAACCAAGCTGCAGTCAGTTAAAAAAAAATGTCTGAAGCCTGCAGCACTGGTCATACCTCACATTAATCTAGTCTGAAACTCATCTGAAGATGCTGCTGGAGATTTTAGATTATGACTTCCTCATTTCTTGTCTGCCTTTTTAACCCTGCAACATCTGAGAGCAATTTTATCCTCTTAGCCATGACCTATAGGTTCCTCATGAAGTAAAGTGCAGAAATAGGAAAAAGAAGTGGCATGCAGCAGGGGACATAATCAAACCTTACATACAGTATATATCCTCCTTTTGCGTTCTTCTAGAATACAGTGTATGTACTTGCTTTATTTATGGACATTTTCTAATAGTTGTTAAATAAAAGTATACATTAAGGTTTCACTAAGTGCATGTTGAACCAAATTGATTCTTGAAGTTCTCCCTTGAATTCAGAAGGATTTTACCCAACAGGTGGTTTAATCATTTAGCCACTTTTTCAAAAGCTGAACAGGTGGGCTAGACAGTGTATCACACAACTAGCTCATTACTTTGCTAATAACTCATTACAGCTTTAATAATGTATTGCTTGCCAGCACATCTCACTAACCTTTCTTCACAGCTGTTCATCCATATTTCTCCTAAAGCATTTAACCTTTTGATCGTCTGATCTTCTGCATGTCTGTAACCTTTTATATTACAAGTACAAATGAAATGTTATAGATTATTTGATGAGACTATTTTTACCACACCAGTATATGACTCATTGCAATAACATAAATCATACTGAGTTACTGAACAGTGCCAGTGAATTGAGCTGTTCCTGCTATATTTCAGTGCAAGTAATTTCCAGTAATCCACAAGTAATCCTCATGACTCATGAGGCCATCAATTAATGTTTATAAGAAAAAATCCATTAAGCTTTTAAACTTTAACGGTTATCAAATACAGGCCCTCCTTGCATAATATCACTTTTTTCTAGTGAAAAAGATGTCTGGCCTGAATCAGGTGAGAAATAGCTTAAAACAGTTCTAAACAAATTATTTGGTGGATTTTGATGTGAGAGGACAACAAGGGATGAACTGGATTCGTTTGGATTACTTATGGATTAGTGTGATATTTTCTGCTCAATCATGAACAGGTAAGGGAAATAAAGCATGAGTTTTCAAAGCATTTATTTTCAAATAGAAAGATGACCTCACAGCACCTTTGAGTGATGCAATCGACTCCTTCTTAGCCCAAGGGCTAATTCATGACTGACAGGTCTGATCTAATTAAAAAGCATTTGCTTGAAGGAATGTTCGTTCAAGTCATTGAAGTGTATCTGTGGCATGACTCTTAGCATGAAAGTCATTTAGAGTGTGGCAGAATAAGAGTGGAGGGTTCCGATGAAAGCCAGGCAGAAATGGTCTCCTCTGACCAAAAAAAAAATATATATATATTTTTTATTTCCAGATGGAATCAGGACCTCAGAGAAAAGACTGCTCTTTTGTCATGGTGTGTTCTTTCCTGTCCTTACAAAGTGATCTTAAATGTTGCATTGAAACTGCACTATATTTGATCTAAGATTTTTTCTCAAATGTGTGTATGTGTCACACCTCCGTCTTTCTGTCAGTTTTGGTTCAGCTCTGAAGAGCCAGAGCCCAGCACGACCAACGAGCCATCGCCTAGTGGAGCGACAGAGCTTGAGCAGGACTCTGGGGACTTAATGGATTTCGATACCGAACTACCTGTCATGGACTACCTTTACCTGCCTGGATTTCCCACTCACCCTCCCTCTACTGCTTCCTCCATTCATCCATGCTGCATCAGCCATGTTATTGCTGTCTCCTGACAGCCCCTCTGCTTACCCTCAGCCCACCATCTGTGTGGTGGTCTCGCCGCGGGTCTGCCTGTCTCCATCGGCGTCATGGCTGGAGGACCCCTTGTCCTCGACCCTCCGACCCCGTGGCTCCACCCCAGCTTTCAGCTCCCTCTTCTCCACCCTCACCCGTCTGCCCAGGAGCTCCACCGGTCCAGCTCCGCCTTGGTCGGTCGTCGTCCCGTCATCGCCTCAGGTCTCTACTCTTCCGGCTGCGCCTCGTCGCACCGCCCCACTGGCTACGTTGAGCTCCTCTCTCCCTCTGGCTCCACCTCAGTCCTCTGTCGCTCCGGCTCCTCCGCGGTCTTCCGGAACTCCGCCTCGGTCGCCAGAGCCTTGGGCTCCTCCTTCGCCCTTTAGATCCTCAGTGTCGCCCAGGATGTTCGGCTCTCAGCCTCCGCCTCTTCCTTCCTCCACCCTGGCTCCTCCTGCTCCGGATCCCTCCTGTCTCCTCCTTGGCTACTCCCTCCATCGTCACCACCCTGGACTGTTCTGTTTACTCTGCGACTCTTTCCTCCGTCATCACTACCCTGGACTCTGTTTAGTGTCCTCCTCCCGGGAGTCAGGCTTCCACCGAAACCTCCTTCGACCAAGACTTGCTCTGTTTTTGTTTTCATTTATCCATTATCCACCTCTATGTCTCCTTCCTTCAAGTCTTCCATCATTCTTCCACATGGTGACATCAGCCATGTCACCGCTGTCTCCTGACAGCCCCTCTGCTTACTCTCAGCCCACCATCTGTGTGATGGGCTCTCCGCGGGTCTGCCCGTCTCCGTCTCATGTCACTCTCTCAGTGAGTGTAATTCTGTCTGTGTTTATTTATTTATACCTACATTAGGTTAGGGATTAGGTAAGTTCTCTTACACATACCAGCATTCAAAAAATTAAAAAAACACATGTTTTTTCTCCTTCAAATCCAGTTAGGCACAAAATCTGCTGCACAATTAGCCTTAACATTAGTGCAGTGTTAGTAGTACTGTGTTATTAATGTTATTAGTACATCCATGTTTTCTGAACTCTAAAATTAACCCAAGACATTGACTTTTCTTAACAGGTGACACAAAACATTTAAAAGAAACTGTAATAAACACAAAGACCCAAGCTCTGAGTAAATTTTGGTGTAATGATTATAAGTCGTGTCAGTAAGTAGTGTAGTTTAATTAATCCAAAGACACATAGCTTGGCCTATTTGCTGCCCAGTTCTCTCTAATTCTATATGTAATGCCTAAGACTGTGGTTTTGGACCGGCTAGTGATGAACTCTCCAGTGTGGTTCAGATTTCATTCTTCTAGAAGCTTTGTTTTCTCTATTTTCTCTTAGGAATGTGGTCACATTTCCCTGGATGTTTCCTGTACTGCCACACAGGGAACTGTGCGGCGAGACTTTTGGTTTGGCGGTTTTATAGAAGTTATTTGAACTCCGCAGTGATAGCCTGACTGTAATAATTCACCATCTCAGTTTATCTTACACCACAGGATTAGGAAATAAACAAAAACACATGTACTTGAACTGACAGTGGAAAAAAATAAAAAATAAAATAAAACATACAGTATTTTTTTTACATTTTCAAACTCGCACTGCTTTTTCTAGCTGCTTTATAGACAACATTTTTTGTGGTTGTATTATTCTGTGGTTATTATAGTATATTAAGCACCCCAAGTTATTATAACAATCCACATTCTCTGTCTGAATATGCAGAATGAAACTCACAGTCTTTACAGGAACAGTCATGAAAGAGACTGGAATGGAGGATTATGATCAAAGGAACTGGTAGATATAAAAAGGTAAGTTCTTTAGTAGATTGCAAGGATACAGGGAAGCCAATAAGGTAAGTATGCATGGAAATTGAGTCTGAAGCCTAACAGTGACCAGCGAGCTCAATTGCGACTGGTTTGGTGAGGCTTTCCTCTAGGGACCATTGTATGGGGCTTTCAATAAATCGTAGTGGAATGATGTGTATATTTTCAGCAGTTTCTTCCACAGAATGTAGCCTAGACAGAGCATCCACCTTGATGTTCTTAGCCCTCAAAAAGTTGAAGCCAGTAAAGAAAAGGGCCTATCTGGCTTAAGATGTCAGGCTTCTCTAAGATATTCTAGGTTTTATTATCAGTGAGTACACTGTATAAAATACATTGTTGAGAAAACCTAAAAAAAATAAGGCAACTTGATGCTGTTTGAGTTTTCTCAACAATAATTGTTTGGTTCTTCTCAGTAAAGATACTTTGTTTAGCCAGCATAAATGTGTTTGTTCATGCAATGCTGATTGTCTTATTTTGTTTATAGAAACATTCTTTTCACAGTAACTAAAACAACAATTACTTTCATTGAGGTATTTTTTTTTTTTCAAAAGTCACCATATTATCAATTTTATGTTTATTTACAAATGACAAACAGTAAATTGTTATAAAAACCTGGATAATATGTAGACAACATTGTCTTTGTTTGTATTTTACATTTTACAAAAGTAAGATATCCAGAAAATACAAGTAGTTGAACACAATCTAGGCCTCCAAACTAGATACACAAACCTCAAGAACGGTGGCAATCAACAAATATGAAAAAAGATGAGCGCCTTACATTACAGTACAACAACTAAAAACAATGACAAAAAAAGAGTCAGCAAACAGCAAAACAATCATCCTATAACAGTAAATGCATAATTTATTCCTTCTGAAATGCATGCTAGAAACTCACAAAGCCATAACATTTCAACAATATGAAAATCTTTGTTCAGACAACTGTGTTTGACTAGTTGGAACAACATTTGTAAGGGTTTTTATGTAGTTTCGAGAAAATAGCTACTTTTCTTTTTTGTATTTGAGACTTAAAATGATTTTACAGTGTACGACAAATGGATAACAGGTTGTCCCTGTACTCCTCATTCATAAATACATAGAAGATGGTGGGGACATTGACCAGGCCATGCAGCATGATCTGATATTCATAATGGCTTGTAGGGTCACAAAAGTGCTCTTCCATTTGTCCCCCTCCTGGATATGAATGAGGTTGAATGTGTTTAGGAGGTCTAGAGATCTGAGTAAGATTAACAGGAATTAGGTAAGGGTGAGTAGCTAATGTTAGGAGTACTAACATAACTCACTGCTGGGCGAAGAGGTTAAATGGGTCACGTCAAAATGACTCCTCCTCCACTGCAGGATAGGCATAACCCCTAGGTCAGTCAGCATAGGAACTCTATTGAGGATTGTGGGTGTCAACTTGCATCAATTTAAAGCTGTGTTCTGGAAGGCAAGAAATTGAGGGGTTATGAGCGAAGGGTGTAGAATGCAGTGTCGTTTGGATGATGCAAATCTTTATGGTCTTGATACCTGTTACATGGAGATTCAGATAAGAGGGTATGTGAGAACCCAAATCAGTTTACACACATACAGCACCTGGAACAGTTAAATATAATTCTGAACTAGCAGCACAGGAGCGCATAAGACTTATACAGTCTGAATATGTAGAATGGAACTGACAGTCTTTACAGGAAGCAGTCATGAAAGAGGCTCTGGAGCGGAATGGGGGATTGGCATTACTGGAACTTATATGTATCAACAGTAGTACATTACAAAGATAGAGGAAAGCTAAGAAGGTAAGTATGCAAAGAAATTGACTCTTTAGCCTGATGGTTTTTTGTTAATATTATTATTTTATCTTATAAGGGAGGAAAAAGCTATGTCCTAGCTTTGAAAATATTGCACACTGCATAGACAGTGATTTACTTTTGCAAGTACAAATCATTCAGTGATTTGTGGTGCTACTCCAGCTCTCTGGCAGGACTTTTTCACACTTTTTCAAAGTGTGATTGTTTGTGTATGAAGCATATGTGAACCTTTTGGTCTCTTTGAAAAATTGAGAAAAAATACTTTTCTTTCTCTGCATTATCACCAAATTTATTTCCTTTACTGAATTGTAAGAACAATGACAGATACTGTAATTCAAAATGCTTTCTGTAATAATTTAAAGGAAAAATAAATGAGGTCTATTGTCAGTTAGGTCTATTGATTTTCCCTACTGTAGAAATTACTGTCACAGGACACTAGAAGGAAGAGGCTAGTGTGCAATATATTACTGTTTTTCAAAATGAATATGAAAAAGAGTGAAAGAGAGAGAAAAGTTGGGAGGTTTCATATCATTTACAAATTGAATTTTTTTTGCCCACATAATTTGACTGAAATATCTCTAATGTGGCTACAGCTTAGCTCTTGATGGATGTTCTGTCAAGTTTTCATCGTCAGTTAAAAATCAGGGTCTGCTATTTGATAGCCATTTGTTATTTGTAAGCCACATTTATGGCAATCTTAAAACTGTTTTATTTCCTTTTATAAATATCTCAAAATTATGGCATATGCTCTCAGAGTCAAATGCAGAAATGTTCATTGATGCACTCATGGCTTCAAGGCTAGATTACTGTATTACATTACTGGGTGGTTGCCCTGCAGATTTATTTCACAAACTCCAATTGTTCAACAATTATGCAACAGCTAGGGGCCTATGATCATAATTAGCTTGGTTTTATCAACACTGCATTGGCTGCCCAATAAGCATTGTACATTTTACAGTTTTTCTCAATTGCTTAAAAACTTTGTCTGTCCACTCTGACATCACATTTTTAAGCATTTTCACACACAGGGTGAAACTGAAGCTAACTGGCCAAAATGACAAATTTGACTAATCACAAAACATTAAAAACATGCAACAAAAGCAAATATTTCCATCAAACTTGTGGTGAAATTGTTATATTGTTTCAATAAATCATTACATAATGAACAACAAAATGCAAAATACAGCTATCAATACTGTAAAAGAAGCACCCAAATAAAAACTTACTGGTGGAAATATCTAAAACAAAAAAATATATATTTAGTCATTAGTCTATTCGTTTAGCATAATCAGCATTCATTGCCTCCAGGAGGGACATCTACTCATTTGGCCAGTGATTATACACCTTTCATCTCCAAGCAAAGAAAAACTTCTCAGCTAGATCATCAAACCTTTCATTCACAAGGTGAGAGTAGTGGAAGACAACATTGTCCCAAATTATGACATACAGACTCCTGCCAGGCCAAGAAATGTGATGAGGCATTCTGTATTGTATGGGCCGATAGTTGGACAACATCATTGGAGATGGCAGCATACATGGTGATATTGGTACCCTTCTGACTTTGCTGACCTGTATAACTTAAAGTATCTGACAAAAGAGTAATGTAAAGTAGCAGATTAATAATTATCTATTTTAATTATCTTTATATCTTTAGCTTGGGGAAGAATTTAAAAGAGATTCTCTGCAGTACACAACAATGAACTAAAAATAGAATCTAGTCTTGACCATGTGCTAAACCACTGAGGTCTCAGGGCCGTGCAGAGACCTTTAAAGAGACAGGTGCTCAAAGTATAAAAAGGGCACCTGGAACAAGGCATTTAAGAGCCCCTCGGGTCCATCACCTCATTGTAGGCATCCAGTTACTTATGTAATAAGTAATTACTGTCATTAATAAGGAAATGCATTATTCAAAGTTTTAATTGCATTTATGTTTAGTTCAGGACTCAAACAATAAAATTAGTAATATTTGTATCACTATAAAAGGGGCTCTCTAAATAGGGCTGTGCTCAAAACATCAGTACAATACTGTACTGTATATTGTGACACATTCCTTGCTGATATACATATCATTACAGAGGCTTCTAGCAGCCAATGCTGTGAAGCAGTTCTGAGAAAGAAATGGAACATAAAAGACCATTTTAATGTTTAAAAGATTAAAAATATTTTCTTTGGACCTATTAATTTTGATTAGAAATTGTTGTGTATTAAATGGTCAAACCTAAAGATTTTCTTCTCTCTGTTAAACACAATAATAAAGAACAGCTGTTATATTAAACTCTGTGTGGTCACTATTGAAAATATATGTGGCCCCTGATGTATTGTATTGTAAGATTGTAGACGGTAGAATATTAAGGCATAAAATGGCATAATTTATAATTCAGATACAGGTTCACACAAAAACAAAATATCTTATACAATGGAATTTCAGCCTTTATACCATTAAAAGGGATAAATCGAGTTTATAATTTATTATATTTTTCTTAATTGTTTAGATTTTTAGAAGGCACATTGACATCTTTCACATTTACAACTCTATGTGTTTGCTGTATAAAAACTAGGTCGAAAATTGCAATAATTTGACCATAAAGAGCTGAAAAATGTGGAAATAAAAATTCATTCTCTGTCAGGAGGGGGTGCTTTAGGAGCGCTGAAATACTACGGTATCCATGGGAACGGCTGAATACAAAGCAGGATTAAGGCAGTTTTATCAGACGTGAAATGAAAATGCCAACGACACGTTTCTGAGGACAGTCGGGTCCCTTCAGATACGTTCATATAAAGACATCAGTGCCGCGTTTTCACTTTGAAACGTGCAGCGTGCATATTTATTCAATGACATCATTGCCTTCTGAAGTTTAATCCAGCTCTATCGCGATTCTCGTCTTTCCGTCCCCAAATGTAAGACCTCCTAAATTATAATTAAGTCTTTTCTTATACTATTTAACATATATAAAACTTTTTATGGCCTTAAATTTGATATAACCTAATTGAGGAGTTTTTAAGGACCTGCAGGAGCCCTCTCCTTTACGATAGATTTACGATTTTTTTTACGACGATATTAACATTATCGGCAGCTATTTCAGAGCAGACTACACATGCACAAACTATAAAAAAGTATAAATACTCGTGCATAATCTCTTTTATTCACCTCATTCTTATAATAACAAGTAACGTTAAATCTGGTGAAAACACCACTTACCAGCAGCCACGAACGGTGTCTATACTTGGCGTTATAAACATGATCAGTCCTGAACTTCCGGGTGGGGTCGTCACATGAAAGGTCATCACGAGGGTCATTCTATTTACAGCTGAAACATTATTAATTAATTTTACTAATAGTTCGATTGGGCAGGCTGTCGCGAATTCGTTATTTTTTTATAAATATTTAATTTTATATTATTACAAAAAAAAAATCTTAAAAAAAGGGCACTTTGATCACTAGGAGCCAAAAGGGCAGGTGCTCAAGCAATTTATTTTGTCAAATAAATAAATAAATAGATCTGTGCTTATTAAACCTTTCAGTGAAAACACAATTAATTGTTATTGCATGTACATTCAATTTAGATTTGTATCTTACATGGCAAATGCTGGATTAGATAATTTTGAGAATTTATAGTAAACACACAAATATGTATACATACAATACCATATGACTTTAATAGAATTTATACGTAAAGAATTTTGATTTGTCATGTAACTAAACAACTGTTTAAAAAGCACACATATGTATACCCACATGAAAAATCACTTTAACAGTAGATCAGTTCAAAAACATTTGAAAACACTTAACATTCAAATTCACATATATACATGTATGGTTATACAGTCATCTTTATAGCCATTGTTTATCAAATTTTGTCTAAGCAAGTGACATTTAGCCAACTAGAACTGATGACAGTGCAGGAAGGTTAACGTCTGTGATGAGTAAAAGTCTTTTTAGTCACATTGCCAGAGGCTTTCTACTGGCTGACTCATTGCCTCATTGCATTTACTGATGGCCTGATGACTGATCTCTGTGGAACCCCATTGTGAGAGTTTATTCTTGGGCCAAGGCTTTATACTTATTTAGGCATTTTGAGTCACATAAAGAGATTACACTCTCAAGAAAAATCTGCACATCCTGCATGCTTTCCCCAGGTGCCTTTACAGAATAAAAGGTGAAACTCCTAGGGCTGTGAAATGCAGCATGATTCATAGCACATGTGCACCTGTTGATGGAGGATAGCGTGAGGATGCAAGAACTGGCTGGGTGATTTTCATGTAAATAAAATGCACCTGTGGGCACAGACAAAATAATAAAGATTGTCTGTGGGTGTTTTTGAATAAGGTTTTGCTGTCTTTGTGAGGTCCAAATGTCCACACAAAACCTATATTGTGTGGTCCTGAGAAAGGTTCCTATGATGAAAACAGCTTAATACACCGTAAAAAAGTGCAAATCTGCAACTGTTACCTTGAGAAGCTTTTTTTTGTCTTTTGTTTGTGTAATCTAAAAATCAGATTGTTTCAGTTATATAAAATCACATATTTTGCATAAATAAACCAGTTAAATTACGTTCCTTTACATGAAGCACACTTATAAAAAAAATCTGTATAAAGGCACTAAATAATTTTGTGTGTGTGTGTGTGTAATATTAATAATGTTTATATCAGTTAATGGACTGACATGAACTAACAATGAACAGTTGTATTTTTATTAACTAACTAATAACTAATGTTAGCAAATATTAATAAAAACTGTATAAAATATATTGCTCATTGTTAGTTAATGTTAGTTAATGCATTAACCAATGTAAACTAATCTGACCTTATTAATATCTTGATAATTTTGCTCGCTAAAATGTATATCTACACTTGTGTTTATTTCTACAGAAATATACATTTAATTCTGTACATCTAATCACTTGTTCCGCACTGTGAAAAGTTTTCACCAGATTCAACTTAAAAACCTAAGTTCAGCAGCTGCCTTAAGTTTTTTAAGTTAAATTAGCTTAAAACTACAAGTCATTTTAACTTATTACAATAAAAATGAGTTGATATAACTTGTGAGTTTAAATGACTTAAGTTGATTTAACTTACAATCTTAAGGCAGCGGCTAAACTTAAGTTTTTAAGTTGAAACTGGTGAAAACATTTTACAGTGTGTATCTTGAAAAGTATGATTTTTATTATATCCAAAGAAAAGTGAGAGAAAGCACAGACAGAATCTATACCGATCCATAGCTATCTTAGATTCAGAAAACTTGTTAGCACTTTATGTGAGGAACAAAGTGTATCATGTATCTCTGTGAACAAAGTCACTTCTCATTCAAAAGATACATCCAAAATTCTGCATGATGCAGTCGGTCACAAAAACACACAAGAGCAAATTACATTTGACATCAAAGATGTGGTAAATGTTCTTCAGGCGGCACATTTTGATTATGTGTGGGATTTAAGCATCGGCGTTTAGACTGGTGTCATGATTAAATTCTGGTCTGTTCCTCATGCAAAGTCTGACCTTTGAATATTTGCAATTTTCTGGAAAAAATTTTGTGACTGAGCTTTGATCTGACTGTTACATCAACATATGTCATGTTAACAAACTTACACTCTAGTATATAGATTCATGATGATAAAATACCATACCTTTCATGTCAGCCTAATGATGGCAAAGGTTTTGCATTACCGGCTGCAAAAGCCACTAAAGGGCTTGATTGCCATCTGTATTGTGACGCATGGAGATCTTGGACGTGTGGCAGTATTGGACACCTTGTGAGTGAGAATGGGTTGTTTTGCCTTTTTTTGTTTGAACTTCAACCTTACTCAAGTTCAATGACTAGTTTTTGCTCATCATCACTACTGCTGTTACTGTCCTCATGTTCCAGGTAACTATTATTACCTGAATATGTTGGGTTGCTTTGTATGGCTGGGGGACATATTTGATGAGTGTGCAGTTCTTGACTAGACATTTGATGTGAGGCATTGCAAGAACTAGACTTAGCACTAGATGATGAAGTGATACTTGCGTTAACTGACTCAGTCTTTAAGGAACCACAGTTGGCTGACACACTTGTGCCACTCACTTTGTGTTTTGATGTCTGAACTTGATTGCCTTTTGAATAAATCCAATAGCTCATAGGACCCCTCGTTTGCGTCTCCTTTTGGAATTCATTTTGTATGGTATTCACTTTGAGTGGCTGTACCAAAAGATATTTGCATATTTGATTGGAAAAATGTTGTGAAGATATCTCCTGTTGGCTTGTCTCTTGAGAAGGACTGCTCCCGAAATATTCACACATGCTGTCTTTTCTGGTGGTGTTGTCACATTCCAATTGACCTTGATGTTGACAGATTTGGGAAATATTATTTGCGCAGACAGATACTTCTGGATTGTTTGAAACTCCAGATTTTTCATGCAGAAATGATTCTTCCAGAGAGAAACGTGGGTGAGCTTGAGTGGATGTTTGATGTTCCTCACAAGTTGTTGCCTCTTCCTATCATCAAAGGAAACACACAAGTATACATTGTGGAAAGCCTTACAATATCCTTTTCAGAGGTGGCAAATAGCTGGTTTATGCTGTGGTCACTACTCTAACACTGTCTGTTGGTTGGATGTGATGTGCTTTATTGCTTAAAATGGTCCCACTTTATATTAGGTGGCCTTACTATGTACTTGACCACTATGTACTTGCATCAAAAAATAAGTACAATGTACTTATTGTGTTGATATTGTATTGCAAAACATTTTTACTGCTATTGAGGTTAGGGCCAGGTTTGGTGGTATGGGTAGGTTTAAGGGTGGGTTAAGATGTAAGGGATGGGTCAACAGTGTAATAATAAATGTAATTACAGAAATTAATTACAGAAGTAATTACATGCAGCTATTTCAAAAATATAGGTACAATGTAAAAACATGTATGTACATAATAAGTGCATTGTATCAAATGATTACTTTAAATGTAAGTACATACTAGTTAAGGCCACCTAATATAAAGTTTGACCAAAAACACTCAAATTTCTGTTATAGTATATGGTTCAGAAAACTGTCACAATGTAATATTTGTTATTAGTCAAGTAATTACCAAGTGTTATGCTAAACATGTGACTTGTATTCCACATTTTCCTGGGATTTGAATGGTTTTCACCCAGCACTACCTAGTGTATGTGCCCTAATCTTGCTTACCTTTCTATTTTCTCTTTTGTCATTGTCTTTGAAGCCTTGGCATATGTTGTTCTTGTCAGCAACCTCTGTGCTGGCTATTTCCCTGTCTCCATCTCCACTCTCAGGAATTGATTCCTTGGTCTCTGTCCCAAGGTCCCTCTGAAACTGCAAGCTTTTGAGAGTATCATCCTCCACAGGCCCTGAGGGCAGAATAATGACGGAATGAGTAAATGCAGCATGTTTTCGAGTCTGTCCCTGAAGCTGGGTCTCAGCTTGTTCTTTTGGTTCATTAGAGAATTTTGTTTGTAGGTCTAATGAGGGCAATTCCAAGTATTGAAATAAATTCACTGCGCAAGAGTATGAACAGGCAGTATAATACTTATTGGTAAAGTGTTACTTTTTATTATGTTGTTAAAAACATGAACATTCATAAAATAAGTGCATGCACACCCAGTTGTTTATGTCAACTTTTTTTATAGGCAACTAAAGAGGTTTAATAGCACCCCGAAACTTCTTTATCCAAAACTGTATCCAAAATTGGTCACAGAAATCTTTTTAAAACTGAACATAAAACTGTTAATGTTAATGCAAAAGTTACAGCCAGAAAACTTATGTAATTGATGTGCAGATTGTTGCTATTGAGCCTCCTGGAACATATGCCTCATTGCAAAAACCAAATGTCAGCCAAATAAATGAAAAAAAAAAAAAAAAAAAAAAAAATAATGTGACAGTTTCACATTGTATATCAAGACACACCGACCAACATATGCTACTATATATTATGGCGGTGGAGATATAAAAATGATTGTCTTGATGAAAAACAATCGGTCAGGTTCTCTGGGGTGGAACTGGTTTGGCTGAACTTTTGCGCATGCCTCTGTGCAGCATTGCTCAGAAAAGGAGGCTGCATTTGGCTCTCAGATTGCTTGTCAGTTGTCTGGAATCCAGACAGGCACAAAATCTCCCTTTAACCTCTGGGTCATTGCTCTGGGGAGTCCCTGTGGGGACCATCTTCCAGTGCCAGCATGCTCACCCCAGTCCAGGTTAGTTGTGTTAAAATTTCTGTTCTGAGCAACTATTTTATCTCAATTAGCGGGATCAACATACACTTCCCTGTCAAAAAAACAGCATATGCTGGTTAAAGGATTAGTTCACCCAAAAATGAAAATTAGCCCATTATTTAATCACCCTCAAGGCATCCTAGGTATATATGACTTCCTTCTTTCAGACGAACACAATCAGAGTTATATTAAAAAAATGTTCTGGCTCCTTCAAGCTTTGTTATGGAAATGGGCGGGTGTTTCTCTTTATCAGTCCAAATCAAGTCCAATAAAGTGCATCCCTTAAAAATAAAAAGTGCCTCAACTGGCTCTGGGGGGTGAATAAAGGCCTCCTGTACTGAATCGATGTGTTTTTGTAAGAAAAATGTCCATATTTAAAACGTAATAATCACTTTTCTCTAGCTTCCGCTAACTGTTGTACACGGAAGCAGCTGAATTATTCCGTCACAAAGACTTTGACTTGCTGCCACCTACTGGTGGTTCAATTTTAAAAGTTTTAAATTTAAATCTTTTATATATATTACGTTTCTATATTAAAAACTTTATATTTAAAACATTACTCTTATAAAATTGTTATTATGAAATGTATTAATGCCTGCTCTAAATCTTGTAAATCTGTACATATTCCTTATTGCCACATTTGTGCTCTTTGTTGTTGCTGATTTCACTTGACAGGTAACTTATTCTTTCTGATTGTATCATATTATTTAAATTTAATTTACTGTTTAATTAAAAAAATATATATAAATAATTTTTTTTATTGTCACAAAAAATGACACACATTTAATAAAGTTAGGAAAAATAGCATTACAAAAGTTAATGTGATCAGAAGGTGTTCCTAAGTTTTGTTTTGTTTTTTTCAGCAGGAGCACACAACATACAACATACAGTCATACAGTCATATACACCTAGGATGCCTCGAAGGTGAGTAAATAATGGGCTAATTGTCTTTTTTGGGTGTATGTTTTGAAGCATGGGTGGTGCTTAGTTGGTCGTGAGTTGGTTATGCGCTGGTCCTGAGCTAGTTGCTTAGGACCAGTGCAAATCAGCTCAAGCCAGCTGCCATACCAGTATAAGCTGCTTTTTTTTTTAATTTTTTACAGGGTTTACCTCATGAAGCAGCTATAGACTATTCCCTCAGCTTTTTCTTTTGCATTTTCTCAGCTTTTTTTTTTTAGAAGGCTGTATGTTTTGTTTATTCTAAGATGTGATTGACTCTCTGATTGACTCTTGACCTTCTTCATATTTGTTACTATGACTAATTTGAGTGACCTGTGACCTAATGAAAGGGAATCTCTTCAGAGTGCTATTTACATGTAAAGACTGCAAGGATCAAATGTTTCCCTCTAACTAGTGACTTTGATAAGAGAAACATCAGGTTAGTGTGGGAACACAGTGGAATTACAAAGGTTAGGACAGAAAAATGCCGCAAAGAATGTGATGACAACTTAATGACGTTCACCTTAAATTCACCCTCTCACACTAAAATCTTGGTTATCCTACTGAATTCAAAACAGATTTGGCTTGTGAACTGATATCACTGAATAACTTGAACAGGCAAGGCAGAATGGTTCAACAGCTTTGCTCTTTTCCCACATAATTATACTAATGTGTAGCATTGCATACCAATCTGAGATGTCTCTGGCATGTCTCTGTCAATACAGGAAATATTATTTTTAATGTAACATTAATGGTCGCAGTTTATGGGATTTCTTTGTCCACTAGTAAATTGTGTGTTCTCAAAATTTGATGTAATCAACTTTTCTTTTCATGCAAGCATCCTTTTCAGAAGTTTATTTTGTGACTATTTATGTCTGGCTGCTTCAATACCAAGGGATTTCTGTACATATCCACTTGAATTCTGGAACGTTTCACAAGGAATTCAAAGATTTTGGTAATATTCCTATGTTACTAAAGCATGTGACTTGGCATAACATTGAAAAAAAAAAAAAGACTTAGCACCTCAGCAGCTGAAAAGTTAAATGTATAAAACATCTACTGTTGTAATATACAATTGTGGGCACAAATTAGACTTTCTTAGATAGGTTAAGAGGAGTGTTGGAGGACAATGATCCTTCAGATAAGAGAAGAATCATAAATGTTTTTCATAGCAATATTTCATAGAGCCCATCTGCATGGAGTGCATGAGATAAACACAAATAAGAGGCAGTCTGCACTGTCAAAAAGTATTGTCTAGTAACATACAGAGATGAGAAGTAGAGCTCTTGTCACCACCTTGTGGAGAGAAAATGTTATGGCACACAGTGATATCAGTATTATGTCTAGCTATGGTTGCTTTATCACATGCAAGCATTGCACAGCATTACACTTCAAATAGCATGACAATATTACCTTGCAGAGTTATGATCCCACCTGTAAATATTTCCAGATTGGCATGATGTGTATGGACGTCTTCACGTTTGGTGCTGTCTTCAGGAATGCTATAAATGTTAGATGTCCTGTTTAGCATTGGACAGGATGCTTTCACTTGACCATAAGTGTCATTCCCAAAGTCATCTAGGCCAAGAGAAAAGACCTGTTTGAATACATAGTGTGTATGTGTTTGGCCTGGATAAAATGTTTCAATTACCTGAGCTCCATGCTTGCAACTGAGCTTACCTTTGTCACATGCTCTCATTTCTCTTGTATGTAAATCTGAGCTGCCACATGCAGACCAGTGTGGCTTGTTTTGACTGGGCTGTACTGTGGAGTTTAGCACTTTTTGCATATGGTGTGATTCTGCAGTAGAGATCTTTTTCTCACAAATACAAGTTCTGAGCTGTGTAGTTGTCTTTGTTTGAACATTTTCACAATTTTCTGATAATGTGACTGACATGATGCCTGTTTCATTTGGCTCCACTGGCACAATGTGATTTGTCTCCATTTGACAGAACAGTTCTTTATCTCTGGTTATCTCTGTGAATCCCTCAGAGGAGCTGTCCAAATCTTGGTTATGGACAGAACAGTTTTGGGGTTCTTTGTCATTTCCTCTTCTAGGATAGCTGTTGTCCACTAAATGAGGTTCACTTATTTCGTCTCCAGCCACTATTTTGTGGTGTGTCTCTGTGGTAGCATTAAACCCAGCAGATTTTCTCTCCTGTGAATTCTCAGGTATCTTCTGTGGTTTATACAACTGTCCAGGTGAAATTTTATTGTAATCCACTGAGGCTGAGATATGAACCTTTGTCTGTGGATGTGACCAAGATGAAATGCATTGACGGCCTCCATTTGCATAATTTGTATCATTTTGAGAGTTTAAACTGCAAACAGTTTCTGCTTTGTTTACTGGACTGACGACAGATTCACAGTTGGAACAGTTATTTTGGTTTGTCTCACCATTATTTACCATTTCCTGTGCCATGCGTACATGAGTCACATCATTGCTATATACCTCCTGTGAAAGTGTTGTCTGGTTTGTTAAAGTGCTTGAAGTTGTTGTTTCAATATGAGGCTCTATCAGGGCTAACTGTTCATCAGAAATGAGTTGCATGACTATCTGAAGGTCAGCTGTTCGTACATAAAATGTGTTCTGAGCCTGTGTTGAGCCATTTAATAGTATCATCTTTCCTTCAGAATGTGACCCTTGAAAGTCACAAGTGGCCATTTTAGAGTCAGTGCTGTTCAGAGAATTCTCATACACTGTGGATTTGGTTTCCGCAGTAAGACCAAGAGGTTTTCCTGATTCAATCATAGGGGAGGCAGGACGGTTTTGTACTGTAGGTGTCGTAGTTATTGAAGAATAGGTTTGTAGACCAGATTCTGAACAATAACTTGCTTTTGACGTGTTCATTGATGTAACAGGCTGAGTGTTCTCCGAGGTTAATAATACAGAACCTGTTGACTGGTTTTCCATCCCACGTGTTGCACATTTGCTCTGCAACAAAGATGTTTGATGCTGCACTGGTGGAGAAACAAGTGAAATTGATGTAGGTGTGGTAGACTGAAGTTGTGTCAGGACTTCGGATAAAGTATTTGTTTGATTTAGCTCTGAACAGGAAACCGATAACATAGGCACTGAGGTTGTTGCACACAATACATCTTGCTTACTCTGTTCTAAGGTTGTGACTATTGAAACGCCCTGACACTGCTTTGAGGATAGTACAATATTCTCAAGATGACTCTGCAGTGTAGTTTGGCGGCTTTGCCTGAAAGCTGGAACGTTTGAGCAAGTGCTATGTGCTAAAGTGGAGCCAGAACAAGAAGCCGACACTCCATCTGTGGAACACGGAATCTTCAGCTGGTACTTGGGAGGAAAGCTGGTCTTGGCTTCTGGGACAGTAGGGCTGCTGATAGAACCAGACGGGGTGCCAGATGTCCCACTCACATTGATAAAACAAAAAGCAGGGCTAAGAGTATTACCAAGGAACTGACTTGGATTTGAGAACTGATGTATGAGTCTGCCCTGCGGGTGGAGATTTTGCATGTTGACCTTTTGTGCTGAAACTGTGATGGAACCGTGCGTTGCACAAGTTGACAGGGGTAATTGGCTAATTAAACCACACAGATTTCCATTTGCCTCTCCAGTTCTAGGATCTGAAATACTTAGCATTTGCACATCATTCCCAGTGCGCTGTTTCTTCCTTTCTGATGGGATATGGAAGTCAGTGTGTTGTGTTATTCTTTCATCCCTTTCCATGTTTTCCCCTTTATTATATTCAAAGCTGGTATAAGACACCTTAAGGTCATTTTGTAAAGTCGCAACAGAACAGGAAGTAAAGCTCTGAGACATAGATCCATTGTCTCTCTGTTGGCTATTTTGAATTTCCAGGCTTTGTTCAGAGTTCAGTGTAGTCTTTTTTGTCTTCAGTGGACAGTCTTTCTCAGTATTGTAGAGTTTTGTAAATGTCCCACCTTTGTAAGTGTGCCATTTTGTGTAGTCAAATTTTCGGGTTTTCTTTCTATAATTACCTTTTATAGTTGACTCTGTTCCAACATCAGTACTGTCTCCATCCGAGCTAAGACTGCCAATACTACCCCTTTCAACTGGTGATCCCTCTGCAGTTGGCAGACAATCTACTGCAACCTGCCTAACGAGTGAGCGATGACCTGGTGCTTGTTGGTCTGATGACCGTAATGGGTTAACATGCCCTGCACTACATCTTCTGCTAAGATTTAAATTCATTGCTCCATCAGTGAGTTTGCCACCCATAGTGAAGGGTAAAGAACTGCTTCGTGTTAATGGTGCATGCTCCAGGCCAGCGGAGTGCTGTGTAGGCACAGAGCTGTGAACCGCCCCATCTCCTCTGTCTTGATTTTGTGAACTTGAAGTGTGCTTGCTCCTTATCTCAAAATGGAATGAGTCTTTATATGTGTAAGGCACAGGAAGATCAATGCTTCCTTGTTTTGACAATATTGTCTTTCTTGGCCGCACAGTTTCCAGTTGTTTATTATCCACCAGCACACTATTCTCATATATAAGCTTTGAAATGCGTTCTTCCAGCTTCTGCTTCTCCTGAGTGGACACCTTGCATTTGGGGTCAGGAGTCATACCTGAGGGTGTCTGGACGCCTGGTTCCTGTCTTTCCATAGTGGTTTCTGTCAATGATTCCATACTTGGATCATGCAAACTTGCTCCAGGACTGCTGGATGAATGGTGCTCACTACTGTCACTGAAACCAGAGTCTGTACTGTCATGGCTTTGAGACTTTCCTCGGGACATGGGGGAATCCCATGGTTTGGAAAACAAAGCTTCCTGCCTCTGAAGAGGAATACGATTTGGAATCAGTGGTGTACATCCATCCTCACTTAGTACACTTGTCCTATGCATAGCAGGATTATTTTTCTCATCATCTGATAATTCCACAGTTTTTCTCAAAGAATTTACCTTGTCTTGAAGTACTGGCATTGTGCTTAATCCAACCATGGCAGCATTGTGCAATGCCCATTCTACAGACACCGTCTTGCCCTCTGTAGAGTCTACCTGACTTGGTATTGTCACTACAGGAAGAACTTCTTTGCTCCTCTTTATATCAACTGAATCTCCACAATTCATCTCAGAGGATGGACTTGTACAGTTGTCCTTTAAACTCTCCATGCTCTCCTGGCTGCTGAAAGTGCCTTTGTCAGATTCGCTGGAAAGGCGTGCATGAGCCTGGGTGCGCTTGTGTTTATAAAGGTTACTCTGTGTCTTGAAGGAAATGCCACAGGTAGTGCAGGGATATGGTCGCTCTCCTGTGTGGCAACGAAGATGTTTCTCGAGCACGCTGGGTTTCAGACAGTCCTTACCGCACTGTGGGCAAATATGCTTCCCAATAGATTTAGGTCTGGCCGAGGTTGCTGGAGCCACTAGCCTTTGTTGTTGCAAAGCAGCCCTGCTGGCAATGTGCAGTGTCAGAGAGGGCAGAGTCGAGTTGCTACACATCCCTGGCAGGAACAGTGGTAAAACCGTTGCATCCTGCAAGGCTCCAGGTTGGGCCTGAGGATATGGCTGCAGGCCAGGGGCAGAAACGTTGTGGACATACATAGTCGTGAGAGGGGCCTTAACACGCGTCTCTTCGTCTCTCTGTGCAGACACTGAACACGGAGGCTCGGTAGCTCTCACAAAGCTCTGCTTGCTAGTTGCCATGGTAACACAACCCTTGTGATGCTGGGAGACGGAGCTCACTAATTACCTAAAAAAAGAAACAGTTTCATTATTTTTCAATTTTATTTATTTATTTATTTCATTAGGCCTGGTCTCTGGATCAAAGGGATTCCTCCCCCGATTTGAATTGGAATGCAGGTAATAGGAAGCCAAAGAAACCAAGATTTCACACCACATTACAAATCACCATTGTTTAAAGAGACTGAGAGGGTAGAAGCTACAAAATGTATTAGAGCAGGCTGGCTAATCTGAATTTCAAAGGTAAATAATATACCAGCAAAAACAATTGTTGATTATTAATTTATTTGAAAAAATGAATTTGCTCAGCTTAAGACTTGTTTACATTTGACAAAAACTGTCTTTTCCTCTCCTCAATTAAGCTCAGAAATGTAAAAATGTGGTAAAGATACTTCAAGACGGCTTTGATTTTAAGTCTAGTTGGAATCTCATTTTTAATGCGAACACATGGTCAATATTTGCATACTGCAGAAGCACCAGAGGAGTATGAGCAGAAAACGGTGGTGGTAAAGTTATGACTCATTTCTAGAAAAATGATAGCATCAAGGACCTCCTACCTAGACTAGATTATTTTCACATTTATGGAAATGTAAAAACAGTTTTTAAAAATTGATTTACAATAATAATAATAATAATAATAATAATAAAAACTTAAAAAAGAGAACTTTGTTCATCCTTTTGTCTCTTAAAAATTATATTTTAGTTCTTGTAACATGAATGCAGATTTATGATGATTCTCGGCTTATGAGGTGCTTTAACCTTTAAAAATACTACAGAGAGGTTTACAGAAAGTTTCTCATTAATCTGTCCCAGTCTTCTATTAAAACAACAACAACAACAACAACAACACCAAGATTTTGAAACCTTGCTCTACTGTTACGTATTCATTAAACCTGATGCTGTACATTTTAGCTTGTTCACAGGATAGATACTATTAGACAAATGCTAATTTACAAATTACATCACTATGAATGAATTAATGAATAAACCAACAAATGAATGATTTATGAACAATCTAAAAGCCAAGCTAAATTATATCAACTTAAATAGCATTAGCATCTATCCCTATATACTTGCAGAAATAAAGAAGTTAACGTAAAATTTTTAACAATACAGTGCTTTGTATTGTTCACACTTTATCTGTGCCCTGTCTATGTATCACATCATTACGCTTATAAAAGATTCCTATCAAGCTCATCAAAAGATATGAAGAAGATCGGTCTGCATGCTCTAAGATCAAGTGCAATCATGGGTCACTCACCAGAGCTTGGAATTTAATGATGACATGGCAGCAGTTAAAAATTGCCCAATTAAATCCACAATGTGGAAACAAAAATCCAGCTTTGGAACAGTGCGAGGTAAAAAGAACAAGAGAGTGACAGAGAACATGTGACTGTGGCACCCTCTCTCACCACAAAGGCCCTTGGTTCCTCTTCCCTCTTTAGGTTTCTTTCAGCCGTTTCTGCTGCTGATGGAGGAAATACAAACGTCATTTATGCAAATGTGACTGATGACGGTGACAACACAATGTAAAAAGTATATGAGAGAGAGAGTGAAAGAGGAAGAGAGAAGTTACCGAGAATATCATTAAAAGCAAAGTTCAGGGTGCCAGCACTTTGAAAGAAAAGAGCCCAAACCAAAGTCAAGATCACGCTGCAAAATGGAGATCCAGAAAGAAAGACTAAATGAGATGGACACAGATAGGAAAGAGAGCAGATGGAGGGAGGGAGAGAGAAAGTGAGAGTGAGATAGAAAGACAGAGACAGAGTGCAGCACATAACACAACACAACTGAACTGAGCTGAACTGAAAAACAAAATCCCTGTTCAAAAGAGGAAGTAGTATGAACATGCAGACCCACCTCAAAAAGATAATTTCACCCACAAATGCACACACACTGCATGTACCTGACTTCTGTTTCTGGCTTTTCTCACTCCTCCAGTCACCCACACACCCACACACAAAGGAGGAGAAGTGTAACAGAATTTGTGGCGGTGTAACATTTGATGTTGTGTGTTTTTATTTATTTATTTTGTAGGAGATGTTAGCTAGCTACTCATCAAAAGTGGCTTGTGTCTGGCACCCAATGATCAGAGAGTACATTAGCTACCATCTGTGCTTTAAACTACAGCAGAGCAATGGAGGGCTCATTATTTCCTGTAAACAAAACAAAAGCAAAAGCAAATCCTCCAGAGGAATAAAATTTGATTCTGTTATCCTTCTGTGATAAATTGTTTGCCCTTCAATCTCTGCTCATCATGTAACTGTAATTACATCAGAAAGGCAAAAAACCATACAAAACAAACAAAAAAAAAAAGGTCAAAACAAAACTGTTTAGAAGAGGTAGTTTATGTATTTAATTGTTGTATAATACAAAATATTAAAAATGTAGCGCAGTAGAAAGTTAGCCAAAAAAAAAAAAAAAAAAGAAAACCTAAAAACAATACATTAACATTTTTGATAATAGCGAAAGAAAGAAAAAACTTACTGTCTGGTGCAAAGGCTTTATTATTATTTTCTATGACCCACAATCAGGAAAAAGGAAGTTTTAATATAGCTGCACTGTACACACTTAACATCTCACAATGCACCACACTTATAACGAAACCGATATTGCGTCTTTAAGAGCCTAATCCACGGATCAAAGATAATGAGTCCTGCACTGTGACAAAGGACATTGGACTTAAATAAAATGTAAAAAATAAAAGCATGGGTTGTGGCTTAATGTGCTAACATGCAATACCCTACTAACAAAAGAAAAAATATGTGTCAGAGCAAGATTTGTTGGGATGATACGATTTGTTTACAATTCTTACTGATTCTTCATTTACATTTTAACATTTTTATTATTACAATTATTAAAGTTTACCGACTTTAAATTTGGAATTTATTAGTGTGTGTGTGTGTGTGTGTGTGTGTGTGTGTGTGTGTGTGTGTGTGTGTGTGTGTGTGTGTGTGTGTGTGTGTGTGTGTTTGTGTGTTTAATTACTCATTTAACAGTTATTTTTAAATAACTACAAATTTAAAACGTAATGAATCTAAACAATTGTATTTTAAAAGGAAGCATCTAAGAAAACCTCTGGGCTAGCAAGCGGATCATAAATATATAAATATAATTAAATAATTCTAAATATTATATTATAATGTGAGCTCCAGGGCATCAGCGGGCATTCAGCGCTCATAAACCTGCCGATAGCAGGCTCAACTCGACCAGATCTTCGGGAATTTACAGCTGGCTCTGATGTCTCTATAGTGGTTAAACATGAGATATACTTTGTTTTAGGTAAATATAACGGGCAGTCTTTGGTCTAATTAATATATTATTTGTTCCAGACCAAAGAGTTTTGGCAAAATCTCATCATGTTTATGTAAATTCAGTGCAGTATATCATAGCACTGCCTAACAACTTTTATGATGCCTGTTGTTGTTGTTTATTATTATTTATTATTTTCAGTAAATAATATTTTATACAATTTATTGTAGTATTTACAGCGTTTCGTATTGAGAAACAGTGTATGTGTTCGTGATGGTTTTAATTACATTGTTCCACCATTATATGGCCACAAGATACTATTTTCAGAGTGAGCAGTAAAGACTTTTACACTGAAAAATAAATGCTGTTTATAGCTATTTTTACTTTTAACAACAGCTTGACACAGCTAACAAATGCACTGAGCAGCGCTGTCATCTAAAATAACCCTTAACAGATTAAAGGATATTAACATTACAACAAAGATAAAGTTTTCCTCAGTGGACATCCAATTTAATGTTTTATTGTGAAGAATCACACTCGTTTCCTGTTTGGTTTCTGTTTCCTGTTTGCCTTGCTGCAGTGGTTTGTGTTTGTAGTTCTGTTTTTCTGTTGGAATCTCTATCTTGCAATCACTCTCTGCTGTTTAAAGTGATAAAATATAGCTCAATTCCCATTAAACTTCTGATATTATCCATCAAACTAATCTGACTGATCTGATTGTTCGTTTATTCTATAAACGAGAGTACAGTGCGTTAGCATTCTGTTAGCCAGTGCTGTTTCGCGTTTCCATTCATGTTTCTATTCCCATCTACTTTTTTTTCTTTCTCTTTCACTCCGTTAGCTCAGGGAGTCCTGTACATTGTTCGGTTCCGATTAAAATGGCGTAATGAAGGAGTGTTAAGTTGCTTCATTAAAAGCTTATTGTTTTACTGTAGTAAAAGCAGTGTATTATGTGTAGTAAGTATTATGAGAGAGAGAGAGAGAGAGAGAGAGAGAGAGAGAGAGAGAGAGAGAGAGAGAGATTGACTGGGCAAGTATGATTATCTGCCTCTGATACAACATCCATTCCTCAGCTTAATCTAATATCTAATAATGTCAGCTGAGGAAAGCATTATCTTTGTCGTAATGTTAATATCCTTTCATCTGTTAAGGGTGATTTCTGATGACAGTGCTGCATTTGTTAGCTGCGTCAAGCTGTTGTTGAAAGTAAATATAACTTCTATTTAAAATTGTTACGGAGTGACAGAGATGTGAAGTGGGCGGATCCAAGTGCAATCTTTAGGAAATTCTAGGAGAGAATTGCTCCGCAATGTGGCTAACACTAGGAGAGTGCCAAACACTCAACATAAGGAAACTCAGAATGGCTTTGCAATGTGCTACCGCAAGGAGAGAGGTAAATGTAAAACAATACTCAGCGATCTGAATGAGGAAGTCTAAGGCTTATATAGTGTTTTTGATTGGTTGCAGCTGTATGTGTGTAATCAATGCAATGGATGATGGGAAATGTAGTCTGGGGTGACATGCAACAGTCTGTGTAGTATGAGATTTAATATAATGACAGTGTGACATCTGTCTCATTACTTACTGTCACATGACACATATATATAGGGCCTTGAGGGTGGGCACACTGAACGGCGTCCGGAGGGGGGTCTGTTCATTCAGCCTTTCCTCTGGTGCCGGTGCCCACTTCTCAATCTTAAGTTGCACATAGACATTAAGGGCTCTTGGGAGGGGTCAAGCTGACACGAGCGTGTGGAGGGTGGTTAGTGTCTTGCCCCTCCCCTGTTTTAAAGCACTTTAGAACAACACACACCAATACTACATTTGAGCGGGTGAGGTGAAGCATGGGGGTCTTTCTCTTTTTTTTTGTTCTCTGTTCTCTGTCCGGGGCTGGACATGGTGTGTGAATATGTTTGTGTGCAGGAGGGTGGGAACGTATGCATGTGTATATGTGTGCATGTTTGTCTATGTCCATGTGTCAGGTCAGGCCTCAGACTCCACCTCACTCATCATCTCAGGCCCCTCCACCCCACCACTACGCCCTGCCGGTGGAAAATGCCCCCGGCGGCCGGTGCGTTGGTGGTTTCTTGTTCTGGGGCGGGATGCTTGGGTGAGTGCTGGCCCACCCCTGGCGGTCGCTTCCTGGGCCTGGCCCTCCTGGCTTTGCTGGGCCCCGGCTGGGGGGCCCTTAGATCTCCGGGCCCAGGGGCCAGCCTGCCCTGGTGTGGCCGGCTGCCGGCGGAGGCTGCGGACTTGCCGCCGTGGCTCCCTGGGGCGTCTGCGGTGTGGCGACAGACAGGGTATTCACAGTCTCAAAGACCGAGGCAGAAAACACAAGTAGTTCATCCATAGTCTCCCAAGTGACCACTGAACAGACAGATAACTTATGATTGAGTTCACTAAGTGAAAATGGCAGGACAGGTGGTTTAACATGCACCTTAACAGAAACTGAAAAGGCAGACAGTTCATTAGTGGTCTCTGGGCTCATGAAAGGGCTAGCAGGGCAGACAAAGGCTTGTTAACAGCACCTATGGCCATGAGAGGGTTACGAGAGCAAGAAAGAGGTGCATTTAAAGCCTCTGTCAAAACAGGCTGGGCAGAGAGTTCATAATCCATTACATGACCAGATAAAAGTTCATTAAGGGCCTCCAATGGGTGGTTCAAGACAAGACGAAAGTTTATAAGCGGCCTCTGTGGCCAGAACAGGGCGAATAGAGAGTACAGTTAATTGGCCTCCTTGACCGGGACAGGGCAAACAGGTGGTTAAGCCGTGACAGGACCGACAGGGAGTATGTTGATGGCCTCCATTAGTGTGACAAGACAGACAGGAAGTTCATTGATGGGTGCCACTACACTAACCAGAGCAGAAAGAAAGCAGAAAGAAAATAACTTCCTTCAATGAGAAAATATCTAATAAAGACAGTCTGTCTTTGTAGACAAAGATAGGTTAGTCCAAACCTGTCAAGTCCAAGATGGGAACCTGGATTTGAACCAGACACATGTTGATGTGCAGTCAAATGCTCTACAACTGAGATATACCCCAAAAAAGAGCACTTTGCAAAACCACTGAAAGAAAATAACTTCCATCAATGTGACAACATCTAACAAAGACAGTCTGGCTTTTAAGACAAAGTTTTGATTAGTCCAAACCTGCCAACTCCAAAGGGGAAACCTGTATTTAAACCAGAGACATCTTGATCTGCATTCAAATGCTCTACCACTGAGCTATACCCCCCAAAAATGCACCGTCTGAAAATAGTGAAAAAAGTGAAAATAGTGAAAAAAGTACTTCCTTTAATGAGACAATATCTAATAAAGACAGTCTGGCTTTAAAGACAAAGTTTTGGTTAGTCCAAACCTGCCAAGTCCAAAGGGGGCACCCGGATTTGAACCGGGGACCTCTTGATCTGCAGTCCAATCATATACCACTGAGTTATAACCCCACAAAGAGGTCTTTGCAAAACCAGTGAAAGAAAATAACGCCTTTCAATGTGACAACATCTTACAAAGACAGTCTGGCTTTGAAGACAAAGTTCTGGTAAGTCCAAACATGCTAACTCCAAAGGGGGCACCCGGGTTTGAACCGGGGACCTTTTGATCTGCAGTCAAGTGCTCTAACACTGAGCTATACCCCCACAAAACTCTTGGTCTGAAAATAGTAAAAAAAAAAAAAAAAGAACTTCCTTTAATGAGACAATATCAAATAAAGATAGTGTGGCTTTGAAGACAAAATTTTGGTTAGTCCAAAAATGCCAAGTCCAAAGGGGGCACCCGGATTTGAACCGGGGACCTCTTGATCTGCAGTCAAATGCTCTACCAATAAAGACATTCTGGCTTTAAAGACAAAGTATTGGTTAGTCCAAACCTGCCAAGTCCAAAGGGGGCACACTGATTTGAACCAGGGACCTCTTGATCTGCAGTCCAATCATATAGCACTGAGATATAACCCCACAAAGAGGTCTTTGCAAAACCAGTGAAAGAAAATAACACCTTTCAATGTGACAACATCTTACAAAGACAGTCTGGCTTTGAAGACAAAGTTTTGGTAAGCCCAAACCTGCCAAGTCCAAAGGGGACACCCAGATTTGAACCATGCACCTCTTGAGCTGCAGTCAAATGCTCTACCACTGAGCTATACCCCCACAAAAAATACTGTCTTAAAATAATGAAAAAAAAAATAATTCCTTCAATGAGACAATAACTAATAAAGACAGTCTGGCTTTGAAGACAAAGTTTTGGTAAGACCAAACATGCTAACTCCAAAGGGGGCACCCGGATTTGAACCGGGGACCTCTTGATCTGCAGTAAAATGCTCTACCACTGAGCTATACCCCCATAAAATGCATTGCCTGAAAATAGTGGAAAACAAATTACTTACTTTAATGAGACAATAACTAATAAAGACAGTCTGGCTTTGAAGACAAAGTTTTGGTTAATCCAAACCTGCCAAAGCGGGCACCCGGATTTGAACCGGGGACCTCTTGATCTGCAGTCAAATGCTCTACCACTGAGCTATTCCCCCACAGAATGCATCACCTGAAAATAGTAAAAAAAAAAATATTTACTTTAATGAGACAATATCTAATAAAGAGAGACTGGCTTTGAAGACCAAATTTTGGTTGGTCCAAACCTGCCAAGCCCAAAGGGGGCACCCGGATTTGAACCGAGGACCTCTTGATTTGCAGTCAAATGCTCTACCACTGAGCTATACCCCCACAAAGAGGTCTTTGCAAAACCAGTGAAAGAAAATAACGCCTTTCAATGTGACAACATCTTACAAAGACAGTCTGGCTTTGAAGACAAAGTTTTGGTAAGTCCAAACATGCTAACTCCAAAGGGGGAACCCAGGTTTGAACCGGGGACCTCTTGATCTGCAGTCAAGTGCTCTACCACTGAGCTATACCCCCACAAAACTCTTGGTCTGAAAATAGTAAAAAAAAAAAAAAAAAAAAATAACTTCCTTTAATGAGACAATATCAAATAAAGATAGTGTGGCTTTGAAGACAAAATTTTGGTTAGTCCAAAAATGCCAAGTCCAAAGGGGGCACCCGGATTTGAACCGGGGACCTCTTGATCTGCAGTCAAATGCTCTACCAATAAAGACATTCTGGCTTTAAAGACAAAGTATTGGTTAGTCCAAACCTGCCAAGTCCAAAGGGGGCACCCTGATTTGAACCGGGGACCTCTTGATCTGCAGTCAAATGCTCTACCACTGAGCTATACCCCCACAAAAAATGCTGTCTTAAAATAATGAAAAAAATCATAATTCCTTCAATGAGACAATAACTAATAAAGACAGTCTGGCTTTGAAGACAAAGTTTTGGTTAGTCCAAACCTGCCAAAGCGGGCACCCGGATTTGAAACAGGGACCTCTTGATCTGCAGTCAAATGCTCTACCACTGAGCTATTCCCCCACAGAATGCATCACCTGAAAATAGTAAAAAAAAAATTACTTACTTTAATGAGACAATATCTAATAAAGAGAGACTGGCTTTGAAGACCAAATTTTGGTTGGTCCAAACCTGCCAAGCCCAAAGGGGGCACCCGGATTTGAACCGGGGACCTCTTGATTTGCAGTCAAATGCTCTACCACTGAGCTATACCCCCACAAAGAGGTCTTTGCAAAACCAGTGAAAGAAAATAACGCCTTTCAATGTGACAACATCTTACAAAGACAGTCTGGCTTTGAAGACAAAGTTTTGGTAAGTCCAAACATGCTAACTCCAAAGGGGGAACCCAAGTTTGAACCGGGGACCTCTTGAGCTGCAGTCAAGTGCTCTACCACTGAGCTATACCCCCACAAAACTCTTGGTCTGAAAATAGCAAAAAAAAAAAAAAAAGAACTTCCTTTAATGAGACAATATCAAATAAAGATAGTGTGGCTTTGAAGACAAAATTTTGGTTAGTCCAAAAATGCCAAGTCCCAAGGGGGCACCCGGATTTGAACCGGGGACCTCTTGATCTGCAGTCAAATGCTCTACCAATAAAGACATTCTGGCTTTAAAGACAAAGTATTGGTTAGTCCAAACCTGCCAAGTCCAAAGGGGGCACCCTGATTTGAACCGGGGACCTCTTGATCTGCAGTCCAATCATATAGCACTGAGATATATATCTGGTTTTGAAGACAAAGTTTTGGTAAGTCCAAACCTGCTAACTCCAAAGGGGGTTCCCCGATTTGAACCAGGGACCTCTTGACCTGCAGTCAAATGCTCTACCACTGAGCTATTCCCCCACAGAATGCATCGCCTGAAAATAGTAAAAAAAAAATTACTTACTTTAATGAGACAATATCTAATAAAGACAGTCTGGCTTTGAAGACAAAGTTTTGGTTGGTCCAAACCTGCCAAGTCCAAAGGGGGCACCCAGATTTGAACCGGGGACCTCTTGATCTGCAGTCAAACGCTCTACCACTGAGATATAATGCATCACCTGAAAATAGTAAAAAAAAATTACTTACTTTAATGAGACAATATCTAATAAAGAGAGACTGGCTTTGAAGACCAAATTTTGGTTGGTCCGAAACCTGCCAAGCCCAAAGGGGGCACCCGGATTTGAACCGGGGATCTCTTGATCTGCAGTCAAATGCTCTTCAACTGAGCTATACACCCACAAAATGCCTTGTCTGAAAATAGTAAAAAAAAAAAAAAAAATGCTTTAAAGAGACAATATCTAATAAAGACAGTCTGGCTTTGAAGACAAAGTTTTGGTAAGTCCAAACCTGCTAACTCCAAAGGGGGCACCCAGATTGGAACCGGGGACCTCTTGATCTGCAGTCAAATGCTCTACCACTGAGCTATACCCCCACAAAAAGTACTGTCTTAAAATAATGAAAAAAATAATAATAATTCCTTCAATGAGACAATAACTAATAAAGACAGTCTGGCTTTGAAGACAAAGTTTTGGTAAGACCAAACATGCTAACTCCAAAGGGGGCAGCCGGATTTGAACCGGGGACCTCTTGATCTGCAGTAAAATGCTCTACCACTGAGCTATACCCCCATAAAATGCATTGCCTGAAAATAGTGGAAAAAAAAATTACTTACTTTAATGAGACAATAACTAATAAAGACAGTCTGGCTTTGAAGACAAAGTTTTGGTAAGTCCAAACCTGCCAAATGCTCTACCACTGAGCTATACCCCCACAAAATGCATCGCCTGAAAATAGTAAAAAAAAATTACTTACTTTAATGAGACAATATCTAATAAAGACAGTCTGGCTTTGAAGACAAAGTTTTGGTAAGTCCAAACCTGCCAAATGCTCTACCACTGAGCTATACCCCCACAAAATGCATCGCCTGAAAATAGTAAAAAAAAATTACTTACTTTAATGAGACAATATCTAATAAAGACAGTCTGGCTTTGAAGACAAAGTTTTGGTTGGTCCAAACCTGCCAAGTCCAAAGGGGGCACCCAGGTTTGAACCGGGGACCTCTTGATCTGCAGTCTAGTGCTCTACCACTGAGCTATACCCCCACAAAACTCTTGGTCTGAAAATAGTAAAAAAAAAAAAAAAAAGAACTTCCTTTAATGAGACAATATCAAATAAAGACATTCTGGCTTTAAAGACAAAGTATTGGTTAGTCCAAACCTGCCAAGTCCAAAGGGGGCACCCGGATTTGAACCGGGGACCTCTTGATCTGCAGTCCAATCATATAGCACTGAGATATAACCCCACAAAGAGGTCTTTGCAAAACCAGTGAAAGAAAATAACACCTTTCAATGTGACAACATCTTACAAAGACAGTTTGGCTTTGAAGACAACGTTTTGGTAAGCCCAAACCTGCCAAGTCCAAAGGGGACACCCAGATTTGAACCATGCACCTCTTGAGCTGCAGTCAAATGCTCTACCACTGAGCTATACCCCCACAAAACACCTTGTCTGAAAATAGTTTTAAAAAAGAACTTCCTTTAATGAGACAATATCTAATAAAGACAGTCTGGCTTTGAAGACAAAGCTTTGGTAAGTCCAAACCTGCTAACTCCAAAGGCGGCACCCGGATTTGAACCAGGGACCTCTTGATCTGCAGTCAAATGCTCTACCACTGAGCTATACCCCCACAAAAAATACTGTCTTAAAATAATGAAAAAAATAATAATTCCTTCAATGAGACAATAACTAATAAAGACAGTCTGGCTTTGAAGACAAAGTTTTGGTAAGACCAAACATGCTAACTCCAAAGGGGACACCCAGATTTGAACCATGCACCTCTTGATCTGCAGTCAAATGCTCTTCCACTGAGCTATACACCCACAAAATGCCTTGTCTGAAAATAGTAAAAAAAAGAAAAAAAAAACTTGCTTTAAAGAGACAATATCTAATAAAGACAGTCTGGCTTTGAAGACAAAGTTTTGGTAAGTCCAAACCTGCTAACTCCAAAGGGGGCACCCAGATTGGAACCGGGGACCTCTTGATCTGCAATCAAATGCTCTACCACTGAGCTATACCCCCACAAAAAGTACTGTCTTAAAATAATGAAAAAAATAATAATAATTCCTTCAATGAGACAATAACTAATAAAGACAGTCTGGCTTTGAAGACAAAGTTTTGGTAAGACCAAACATGCTAACTCCAAAGGGGGCACCCGGATTTGAACCGGGGACCTCTTGATCTGCAGTAAAATGCTCTACCACTGAGCTATACCCCCATAAAATGCATTGCCTGAAAATAGTGGGAAAAAAAATTACTTACTTTAATGAGACAATAACTAATAAAGACAGTCTGGCTTTGTAGACAAAGTTTTGGAAAGTCCAAACCTGCCAAATGCTCTACCACTGAGCTATACCCCCACAAAATGCATTAACTGAAAATAGTGGGAAAAAAAAATACTTACTTTAATGAGACATTAAATAGTAAAGACAGTCTGGCTTTGAAGACAAAGTTTTGGTTAGTCCAAACCTGCCAAAGCCAAAGGGGACACCCGGATTTGAACCGGGGACCTCTTGATCTGCAGTCAAATGCTCTACCACTGAGCTATACCCCCACAAAAAGTACTGTCTTAAAATAATGAAAAAAATAATAATTCCTTCAATGAGACAATAACTAATAAAGACAGTCTGGCTTTGAAGACAAAGTTTTGGTAAGACCAAACATGCTAACTCCAAAGGGGGCACCCGGATTTGAACCGGGGACCTCTTGATCTGCAGTCAAATGCTCTACCACTGAGCTATACCCGCACAAATAGTGCTGTCTTAAAATAATGAAAAAAATAATAATTCCTTCAATGAGACAATAACTAATAAAGACAGTCTGGCTTTGAAGACAAAGTTTTGGTTAGTCCAAACCTGCCAAAGCGGGCACCCGGATTTGAACCGGGGACCTCTTGATCTGCAGTCAAATGCTCTACCACTGAGCTATACCCCCATAAAATGCATCGCCTGAAAATAGTAAAAAAAAATTACTTACTTTAATGAGACAATATCTAATAAAAACAGTCTGGCTTTGAAGACAAAGTTTTGGTTGGTCTAAACCTGCCAAGTCCAAAGGGGGCACCCAGATTTGAACCGGGGACCTCTTGATCTGCAGTCAAATGCTCTACCACTGAGCTATACCCCCACAAAATGCATTGACTGAAAATAGTGGAAAAAAATTACTTACTTTAATGATACAATATCTAATAAAGAGAGACTGGCTTTGAAGACAAAGTTTTGGTTAGTCCAAACCTACCAAAGCCAAAGGGGGCACCCGGCTTTGAACCGGGGAACTCTTGATCTGCAGTCAAAAGCTCAACCACTGAGCTATACCCCCATAAAATGCGTTACCTGAAAATAGTGGGAAAAAATTACTTACTTTAATGAGACAATAACTAGTAAAGACAGTCTGGCTTTGAAGACAAAGATTTGGTTAGTCCAAACCTGCCAAAGCCAAAGGGGGCACCCGGATTTGAACCGGGGACCTCTTGATCTGCAGTCAAATGCTCTACCACTGAGCTATACCCCCATAAAATGCATCACCCGAAAATAGTAAAAAAAAAAATTACTTACTTTAATGAGACAATATCTAATAAAGAGAGACTGGCTTTGAAGACCAAATTTTGGTTGGTCCAAACCTGCCAAGCCCAAAGGGGGCACCCAGATTTGAACCGGGGACCTCTTGACCTGTGGTCAAATGCTCTACCACTGAGCTATTGCCACACAGAATGCATTGCCTGAAAATAGTGGGAAAAAAATTACTTACTTTAATGAGACAATAACTAATAAACACAGTCTGGCTTTAAAGACAAAGTTTTGGTTAGTCCAAACCTGCCTAAGCGGGCACCCGGATTTGAACCGGGGACCTCTTGACCTGCAGTCAAATGCTCTACCACTGAGCTATTCCCCCACAGAATGCATCGCCTGAAAATAGTAAAAAAAAAATTACTTACTTTAATGAGACAATATCTAATAAAGACAGTCTGGCTTTGAAGACAAAGTTTAGGTTGGTCCAAACCTGCCAAGTCCAAAGGGGGCACCCAGATTTGAACCGGGGACCTCTTGATCTGCAGTCAAACGCTCTACCACTGAGATATAATGCATCACCTGAAAATAGTAAAAAAAAATTACTTACTTTAATGAGACAATATCTAATAAAGAGAGACTGGCTTTGAAGACCAAATTTTGGTTGGTCCGAAACCTGCCAAGCCCAAAGGGGGCACCCGGATTTGAACCGGGGATCTCTTGATCTGCAGTCAAATGCTCTTCAACTGAGCTATACACCCACAAAATGCCTTGTCTGAAAATAGTAAAAAAAAAAAAAAAAAAAAAAAAAAAAAATGCTTTAAAGAGACAATATCTAATAAAGACAGTCTGGCTTTGAAGACAAAGTTTTGGTAAGTCCAAACCTGCTAACTCCAAAGGGGGCACCCAGATTGGAACCGGGGACCTCTTGATCTGCAGTCAAATGCTCTACCACTGAGCTATACCCCCACAAAAAGTACTGTCTTAAAATAATGAAAAAAATAATAATAATTCCTTCAATGAGACAATAACTAATAAAGACAGTCTGGCTTTGAAGACAAAGTTTTGGTAAGACCAAACATGCTAACTCCAAAGGGGGCAGCCGGATTTGAACCGGGGACCTCTTGATCTGCAGTAAAATGCTCTACCACTGAGCTATACCCCCATAAAATGCATTGCCTGAAAATAGTGGAAAAAAAAATTACTTACTTTAATGAGACAATAACTAATAAAGACAGTCTGGCTTTGAAGACAAAGTTTTGGTAAGTCCAAACCTGCCAAATGCTCTACCACTGAGCTATACCCCCACAAAATGCATCGCCTGAAAATAGTAAAAAAAAAATTACTTACTTTAATGAGACAATATCTAATAAAGACAGTCTGGCTTTGAAGACAAAGTTTTGGTAAGTCCAAACCTGCCAAATGCTCTACCACTGAGCTATACCCCCACAAAATGCATCGCCTGAAAATAGTAAAAAAAAATTACTTACTTTAATGAGACAATATCTAATAAAGACAGTCTGGCTTTGAAGACAAAGTTTTGGTTGGTCCAAACCTGCCAAGACCAAAGGGGGCACCCAGGTTTGAACCGGGGACCTCTTGATCTGCAGTCTAGTGCTCTACCACTGAGCTATACCCCCACAAAACTCTTGGTCTGAAAATAGTAAAAAAAAAAAAAAAAAAGAACTTCCTTTAATGAGACAATATCAAATAAAGATAGTGTGGCTTTGAAGACAAAATTTTGGTTAGTCCAAAAATGCCAAGTCCAAAGGGGGCACCCGGATTTGAACCGGGGACCTCTTGATCTGCAGTCAAATGCTCTACCAATAAAGACATTCTGGCTTTAAAGACAAAGTATTGGTTAGTCCAAACCTGCCAAGTCCAAAGGGGGCACCCGGATTTGAACCGGGGACCTCTTGATCTGCAGTCCAATCATATAGCACTGAGATATAACCCCACAAAGAGGTCTTTGCAAAACCAGTGAAAGAAAATAACACCTTTCAATGTGACAACATCTTACAAAGACAGTTTGGCTTTGAAGACAAAGTTTTGGTAAGCCCAAACCTGCCAAGTCCAAAGGGGACACCCAGATTTGAACCATGCACCTCTTGAGCTGCAGTCAAATGCTCTACCACTGAGCTATACCCCCACAAAACACCTTGTCTGAAAATAGTTTTAAAAAAGAACTTCCTTTAATGAGACAATATCTAATAAAGACAGTCTGGCTTTGAAGACAAAGCTTTGGTAAGTCCAAACCTGCTAACTCCAAAGGCGGCACCCGGATTTGAACCAGGGACCTCTTGATCTGCAGTCAAATGCTCTACCACTGAGCTATACCCCCACAAAAAATACTGTCTTAAAATAATGAAAAAAATAATAATTCCTTCAATGAGACAATAACTAATAAAGACAGTCTGGCTTTGAAGACAAAGTTTTGGTAAGACCAAACATGCTAACTCCAAAGGGGACACCCAGATTTGAACCATGCACCTCTTGATCTGCAGTAAAATGCTCTACCACTGAGCTATACCCCCATAAAATGCATTGCCTGAAAATAGTGGGAAAAAAAATTACTTACTTTAATGAGACAATATCTAATAAAGAGAGACTGGCTTTGAAGACCAAATTTTGGTTGGTCCAAACCTGCCAAGCCCAAAGGGGGCACCCAGATTTGAACCGGGGACCTCTTGACCTGTGGTCAAATGCTCTACCACTGAGCTATTGCCACACAGAATGCATTGCCTGAAAATAGTGGGAAAAAAAATTACTTACTTTAATGAGACAATAACTAATAAACACAGTCTGGCTTTAAAGACAAAGTTTTGGTTAGTCCAAACCTGCCTAAGCGGGCACCCGGATTTGAACCGGGGACCTCTTGACCTGCAGTCAAATGCTCTACCACTGAGCTATACCCCCATAAAATGCATCGCCTGAAAATAGTAAAAAAAAATTACTTACTTTAATGAGACAATATCTAATAAAAACAGTCTGGCTTTGAAGACAAAGTTTTGGTTGGTCTAAACCTGCCAAGTCCAAAGGGGGCACCCAGATTTGAACCGGGGACCTCTTGATCTGCAGTCAAATGCTCTACCACTGAGCTATACCCCCACAAAATGCATTGACTGAAAATAGTGGAAAAAAATTACTTACTTTAATGATACAATATCTAATAAAGAGAGACTGGCTTTGAAGACAAAGTTTTGGTTAGTCCAAACCTACCAAAGCCAAAGGGGGCACCCGGCTTTGAACCGGGGAACTCTTGATCTGCAGTCAAAAGCTCAACCACTGAGCTATACCCCCATAAAATGCGTTACCTGAAAATAGTGGGAAAAAATTACTTACTTTAATGAGACAATAACTAGTAAAGACAGTCTGGCTTTGAAGACAAAGATTTGGTTAGTCCAAACCTGCCAAAGCCAAAGGGGGCACCCGGATTTGAACCGGGGACCTCTTGATCTGCAGTCAAATGCTCTACCACTGAGCTATACCCCCATAAAATGCATCACCCGAAAATAGTAAAAAAAAAAATTACTTACTTTAATGAGACAATATCTAATAAAGAGAGACTGGCTTTGAAGACCAAATTTTGGTTGGTCCAAACCTGCCAAGCCCAAAGGGGGCACCCAGATTTGAACCGGGGACCTCTTGACCTGTGGTCAAATGCTCTACCACTGAGCTATTGCCACACAGAATGCATTGCCTGAAAATAGTGGGAAAAAAATTACTTACTTTAATGAGACAATAACTAATAAACACAGTCTGGCTTTAAAGACAAAGTTTTGGTTAGTCCAAACCTGCCTAAGCGGGCACCCGGATTTGAACCGGGGACCTCTTGACCTGCAGTCAAATGCTCTACCACTGAGCTATTCCCCCACAGAATGCATCGCCTGAAAATAGTAAAAAAAAAATTACTTACTTTAATGAGACAATATCTAATAAAGACAGTCTGGCTTTGAAGACAAAGTTTAGGTTGGTCCAAACCTGCCAAGTCCAAAGGGGGCACCCAGATTTGAACCGGGGACCTCTTGATCTGCAGTCAAACGCTCTACCACTGAGATATAATGCATCACCTGAAAATAGTAAAAAAAAATTACTTACTTTAATGAGACAATATCTAATAAAGAGAGACTGGCTTTGAAGACCAAATTTTGGTTGGTCCGAAACCTGCCAAGCCCAAAGGGGGCACCCGGATTTGAACCGGGGATCTCTTGATCTGCAGTCAAATGCTCTTCAACTGAGCTATACACCCACAAAATGCCTTGTCTGAAAATAGTAAAAAAAAAAAAAAAAAAAAAAAAAAAAATGCTTTAAAGAGACAATATCTAATAAAGACAGTCTGGCTTTGAAGACAAAGTTTTGGTAAGTCCAAACCTGCTAACTCCAAAGGGGGCACCCAGATTGGAACCGGGGACCTCTTGATCTGCAGTCAAATGCTCTACCACTGAGCTATACCCCCACAAAAAGTACTGTCTTAAAATAATGAAAAAAATAATAATAATTCCTTCAATGAGACAATAACTAATAAAGACAGTCTGGCTTTGAAGACAAAGTTTTGGTAAGACCAAACATGCTAACTCCAAAGGGGGCAGCCGGATTTGAACCGGGGACCTCTTGATCTGCAGTAAAATGCTCTACCACTGAGCTATACCCCCATAAAATGCATTGCCTGAAAATAGTGGAAAAAAAAATTACTTACTTTAATGAGACAATAACTAATAAAGACAGTCTGGCTTTGAAGACAAAGTTTTGGTAAGTCCAAACCTGCCAAATGCTCTACCACTGAGCTATACCCCCACAAAATGCATCGCCTGAAAATAGTAAAAAAAAAATTACTTACTTTAATGAGACAATATCTAATAAAGACAGTCTGGCTTTGAAGACAAAGTTTTGGTAAGTCCAAACCTGCCAAATACTCTACCACTGAGCTATACCCCCACAAAATGCATCGCCTGAAAATAGTAAAAAAAAATTACTTACTTTAATGAGACAATATCTAATAAAGACAGTCTGGCTTTGAAGACAAAGTTTTGGTTGGTCCAAACCTGCCAAGTCCAAAGGGGGCACCCAGGTTTGAACCGGGGACCTCTTGATCTGCAGTCTAGTGCTCTACCACTGAGCTATACCCCCACAAAACTCTTGGTCTGAAAATAGTAAAAAAAAAAAAAAAAAAGAACTTCCTTTAATGAGACAATATCAAATAAAGATAGTGTGGCTTTGAAGACAAAATTTTGGTTAGTCCAAAAATGCCAAGTCCAAAGGGGGCACCCGGATTTGAACCGGGGACCTCTTGATCTGCAGTCAAATGCTCTACCAATAAAGACATTCTGGCTTTAAAGACAAAGTATTGGTTAGTCCAAACCTGCCAAGTCCAAAGGGGGCACCCGGATTTGAACCGGGGACCTCTTGATCTGCAGTCCAATCATATAGCACTGAGATATAACCCCACAAAGAGGTCTTTGCAAAACCAGTGAAAGAAAATAACACCTTTCAATGTGACAACCTCTTACAAAGACAGTTTGGCTTTGAAGACAAAGTTTTGGTAAGCCCAAACCTGCCAAGTCCAAAGGGGACACCCAGATTTGAACCATGCACCTCTTGAGCTGCAGTCAAATGCTCTACCACTGAGCTATACCCCCACAAAACACCTTGTCTGAAAATAGTTTTAAAAAAGAACTTCCTTTAATGAGACAATATCTAATAAAGACAGTCTGGCTTTGAAGACAAAGCTTTGGTAAGTCCAAACCTGCTAACTCCAAAGGCGGCACCCGGATTTGAACCAGGGACCTCTTGATCTGCAGTCAAATGCTCTACCACTGAGCTATACCCCCACAAAAAATACTGTCTTAAAATAATGAAAAAAATAATAATTCCTTCAATGAGACAATAACTAATAAAGACAGTCTGGCTTTGAAGACAAAGTTTTGGTAAGACCAAACATGCTAACTCCAAAGGGGACACCCAGATTTGAACCATGCACCTCTTGATCTGCAGTAAAATGCTCTACCACTGAGCTATACCCCCATAAAATGCATTGCCTGAAAATAGTGGGAAAAAAATTACTTACTTTAATGAGACAATATCTAATAAAGAGAGACTGGCTTTGAAGACCAAATTTTGGTTGGTCCAAACCTGCCAAGCCCAAAGGGGGCACCCAGATTTGAACCGGGGACCTCTTGACCTGTGGTCAAATGCTCTACCACTGAGCTATTGCCACACAGAATGCATTGCCTGAAAATAGTGGGAAAAAAAATTACTTACTTTAATGAGACAATAACTAATAAACACAGTCTGGCTTTAAAGACAAAGTTTTGGTTAGTCCAAACCTGCCTAAGCGGGCACCCGGATTTGAACCGGGGACCTCTTGACCTGCAGTCAAATGCTCTACCACTGAGCTATTCCCCCACAGAATGCATCGCCTGAAAATAGTAAAAAAAAAATTACTTACTTTAATGAGACAATATCTAATAAAGACAGTCTGGCTTTGAAGACAAAGTTTTGGTTGGTCCAAACCTGCCAAGTCCAAAGGGGGCACCCAGATTTGAACCGGGTACCTCTTGATCTGCAGTCAAACGCTCTACCACTGAGATATAATGCATCACCTGAAAATAGTAAAAAAAAATTACTTACTTTAATGAGACAATATCTAATAAAGAGAGACTGGCTTTGAAGACCAAATTTTGGTTGGTCCGAAACCTGCCAAGCCCAAAGGGGGCACCCGGATTTGAACCGGGGATCTCTTGATCTGCAGTCAAATGCTCTTCAACTGAGCTATACACCCACAAAATGCCTTGTCTGAAAATAGTAAAAAAAAAAAAAAAAAAAAAAATGCTTTAAAGAGACAATATCTAATAAAGACAGTCTGGCTTTGAAGACAAAGTTTTGGTAAGTCAAAACCTGCTCACTCCAAAGGGGGCACCCAGATTGGAACCGGGGACCTCTTGATCTGCAGTCAAATGCTCTACCACTGAGCTATACCCCCACAAAAAGTACTGTCTTAAAATAATGAAAAAATAATAATAATTCCTTCAATGAGACAATAACTAATAAAGACAGTCTGGCTTTGAAGACAAAGTTTTGGTAAGACCAAACATGCTAACTCCAAAGGGGGCAGCCGGATTTGAACCGGGGACCTCTTGTTCTGCAGTAAAATGCTCTACCACTGAGCTATACCCCCATAAAATGCATTGCCTGAAAATAGTGGAAAAAAAAAATTACTTACTTTAATGAGACAATAACTAATAAAGACAGTCTGGCTTTGAAGACAAAGTTTTGGTAAGTCCAAACCTGCCAAATGCTCTACCACTGAGCAATACCCCCACAAAATGCATCGCCTGAAAATAGTAAAAAAAAATTACTTACTTTAATGAGACAATATCTAATAAAGACAGTCTGGCTTTGAAGACAAAGTTTTGGTAAGTCCAAACCTGCCAAATGCTCTACCACTGAGCTATACCCCCACAAAATGCATCGCCTGAAAATAGTAAAAAAAAATTACTTACTTTAATGAGACAATATCTAATAAAGACAGTCTGGCTTTGAAGACAAAGTTTTGGTTGGTCCAAACCTGCCAAGTCCAAAGGGGGCACCCAGATTTGAACCGGGGACCTCTTGATCTGCAGTCAAACGCTCTACCACTGAGCTATACCCCCATATAATGCATCACCTGAAAATGGTAAAAAAAAATTACTTACTTTAATGAGACAATATCTAATAAAGAGAGACTGGCTTTGAAGACCAAATTTTGGTTGGTCCGAAACCTGCCAAGCCCAAAGGGGGCACCCGGATTTGAACCGGGGACCTCTTGATCTGCAGTCAAATGCTCTTCCACTGAGCTATACACCCACAAAATGCCTTGTCTGAAAATAGTAAAAAAAAGAAAAAAAAAACTTGCTTTAAAGAGACAATATCTAATAAAGACAGTCTGGCTTTGAAGACAAAGTTTTGGTAAGTCCAAACCTGCTAACTCCAAAGGGGGCACCCAGATTGGAACCGGGGACCTCTTGATCTACAGTCAAATGCTCTACCACTGAGCTATACCCCCACAAAAAGTACTGTCTTAAAATAATGAAAAAAATAATAATAATTCCTTCAATGAGACAATAACTAATAAAGACAGTCTGGCTTTGAAGACAAAGTTTTGGTAAGACCAAACATGCTAACTCCAAAGGGGGCACCCGGATTTGAACCGGGGACCTCTTGATCTGCAGTAAAATGCTCTACCACTGAGCTATACCCCCATAAAATGCATTGCCTGAAAATAGTGGAAAAAAAAATTACTTACTTTAATGAGACAATAACTAATAAAGACAATCTGGCTTTGAAGACAAAGTTTTGGTAAGTCCAAACCTGCCAAATGCTCTACCACTGAGCTATACCCCCACAAAATGCATCGCCTGAAAATAGTAAAAAAAAATTACTTATTTTAAAGAGACAATAACTAGTAAAGACAGTCTGGCTTTGAAGACAAAGTTTTGGTTAGTCCAGACCTGCCAAAGCCAAAGGGGGCACCCGGATTTGAACCGGGGACCTCTTGATCTGCAGTCAAATGCTCTACCACTGAGCTATACCCCCATAAAATGCATCGCCTGAAAATAGTAAAAAAAAATTACTTACTTTAATGAGACAATATCTAATAAAGAGAGACTGGCTTTGAAGACCAAATTTTGGTCGGTCCAAACCTTCTAACTCCAAAGGGGGCACCCAGATTTGAACCGGGGACCTCTTGATCTGCAGTCAAATGCTCTACCACTGAGCTATACCCCCACAAAAAGTACTGTCTTAAAATAATGAAAAAAAAAAAATAATTCCTTCAATGAGACAATAACTAATAAAGACAGTCTGGCTTTGAAGACAAAGTTTTGGTAAGACCAAACATGCTAACTCCAAAGGGGGCACCCAGATTTGAACCGGGGACCTCTTGATCTGCAGTCTAGTGCTCTACCACTGAGCTATACCCCCACAAAACTCTTGGTCTGAAAATAGTAAAAAAAAAAAAAAAAGAACTTCCTTTAATGAGACAATATCAAATAAAGATAGTGTGGCTTTGAAGACAAAATTTTGGTTAGTCCAAAAATGCCAAGTCCAAAGGGGGCACCCGGATTTGAACCGGGGACCTCTTGATCTGCAGTCAAATGCTCTACCAATAAAGACATTCTGGCTTTAAAGACAAAGTATTGGTTAGTCCAAACCTGCCAAGTCCAAAGGGGGCACCCGGATTTGAACCGGGGACCTCTTGATCTGCAGTCCAATCATATAGCACTGAGATATAACCCCACAAAGAGGTCTTTGCAAAACCAGTGAAAGAAAATAACACCTTTCAATGTGACAACATCTTACAAAGACAGTTTGGCTTTGAAGACAAAGTTTTGGTAAGCCCAAACCTGCCAAGTCCAAAGGGGACACCCAGATTTGAACCATGCACCTCTTGAGCTGCAGTCAAATGCTCTACCACTGAGCTATACCCCCACAAAACACCTTGTCTGAAAATAGTTTTAAAAAAGAACTTCCTTTAATGAGACAATATCTAATAAAGACAGTCTGGCTTTGAAGACAAAGTTTTGGTAAGTCCAAACCTGCTAACTCCAAAGGCGGCACCCGGATTTGAACCAGGGACCTCTTGATCTGCAGTCAAATGCTCTACCACTGAGCTATACCCCCACAAAAAATACTGCCTTAAAATAATGAAAAAAATAATAATTCCTTCAATGAGACAATAACTAATAAAGACAGTCTGGCTTTGAAGACAAAGTTTTGGTAAGACCAAACATGCTAACTCCAAAGGGGACACCCAGATTTGAACCATGCACCTCTTGATCTGCAGTAAAATGCTCTACCACTGAGCTATACCCCCATAAAATGCATTGCCTGAAAATAGTGGAAAAAAAAATTACTTACTTTAATGAGACAATATCTAATAAAGAGAGACTGGCTTTGAAGACCAAATTTTGGTTGGTCCAAACCTGCCAAGCCCAAAGGGGGCACCCGGATTTGAACCGGGGATCTCTTGATTTGCAGTCAAATGCTCTACCACTGAGCTATACCCCCACAAAACGCCTTGTCTGAAAATAGTAAAAAAAAAAAAAAAAAAAAACTTCCCTTAATGAGACAATATCTAACAAAGACAGTCTGGCTTTGAAGACAAAGTTTTGGTTGGTCCAAACCTGCCTAGTCCAAAGAGGGCACCCAGATTTGAACCAGGGACCTCTTGATCTGCAGTCAAATGCTCTACCACTGAGCTATACCCCCCACAAAAAGTGCTGTCTTAAAATAATGAAAAAAATAATAATTCCTTCAATGAGACAATAACTAATAAAGACAGTCTGGCTTTGAAGACAAAGTTTTGGTAAGTCCAAACCTGCCAAATGCTCTACCACTGAGCTATACCCCCACAAAATGCATCGCCTGAAAATAGTGGAAAAAAATTACTTACTTTAATGATACAATATCTAATAAAGAGAGACTGGCTTTGAAGACAAAGTTTTGGTTAGTCCAAACCTGCCAAAGGCAAAGGGGGCACCCGGCTTTGAACCGGAGAACTCTTGATCTGCAGTCAAATGCTCAACCACTGAGCTATACCCCCATAAAATGTGTTACCTGAAAAGAGTGGAAAAAAAATTACTTACTTTAATGAGACAATAACTAGTAAAGACAGCCTGGCTTTGAAGACAAAGTTTTGGTTAGTCCAAACCTGCCAAAGCCAAAGGGGGCACCCGGATTTGAACCGGGGACCTCTTGATCTGCAGTCAAATGCTCTACCACTGAGCTATACCCCCACAAAAAATACTGTCTTAAAATAATGAAAAAAATAATAATTCCTTCAATGAGACAATAACTAATAAAGACAGTCTGGCTTTGAAGACAAAGTTTTGGTAAGACCAAACATGCTAACTCCAAAGGGGGCACCCGGATTTGAACCGGGGACCTCTTGATCTGCAGTAAAATGCTCTACCACTGAGCTATACCCCCATAAAATGCATTGCCTGAAAATAGTGGGAAAAAAAATTACTTACTTTAATGAGACAATAACTAATAAAGACAGTCTGGCTTTGAAGACAAAGTTTTGGAAAGTCCAAACCTGCCAAATGCTCTACCACTGAGCTATACCCCCACAAAATGCATTAACTGAAAATAGTGGGAAAAAAAAATTACTTACTTTAATGAGACATTAACTAGTAAAGACAGTCTGGCTTTGAAGACAAAGTTTTGGTTAGTCCAAACCTGCCAAAGCCAAAGGGGACACCCGGATTTGAACCCGGGGACCTCTTGATCTGCAGTCAAATGCTCTACCACTGAGCTATACCCCCACAAAAAGTGCTGTCTTAAAATAATGAAAAAAATAATAATTCCTTCAATGAGACAATAACTAATAAAGACAGTCTGGCTTTGAAGACAAAGTTTTGGTAAGACCAAACATGCTAACTCCAAAGGGGGCACCCGGATTTGAACCGGGGACCTCTTGATCTGCAGTCAAATGCTCTACCACTGAGCTATACCCGCACAAATAGTGCTGTCTTAAAATAATGAAAAAAATAATAATTCCTTCAATGAGACAATAACTAATAAAGACAGTCTGGCTTTGAAGACAAAGTTTTGGTTAGTCCAAACCTGCCAAAGCGGGCACCCGGATTTGAACCGGGGACCTCTTGATCTGCAGTCAAATGCTCTACCACTGAGCTATACCCCCATAAAATGCATCGCCTGAAAATAGTAAAAAAAAATTACTTAATTTAATGAGACAATATCTAATAAAAACAGTCTGGCTTTGAAGACAAAGTTTTGGTTGGTCTAAACCTGCCAAGTCCAAAGGGGGCACCCAGATTTGAACCGGGGACCTCTTGATCTGCAGTCAAATGCTCTACCACTGAGCTATACCCCCACAAAATGCATCGACTGAAAATAGTGGAAAAAAATTACTTACTTTAATGATACAATAACTAATAAAGAGAGACTGGCTTTGAAGACAAAGTTTTGGTTAGTCCAAACCTACCAAAGCCAAAGGGGGCACCCGGCTTTGAACCGGGGAACTCTTGATCTGCAGTCAAATGCTCAACCACTGAGCTATACCCCCATAAAATGCGTTACCTGAAAATAGTGGGAAAAAATTACTTACTTTAATGAGACAATAACTAGTAAAGACAGTCTGGCTTTGAAGACAAAGATTTGGTTAGTCCAAACCTGCCAAAGCCAAAGGGGGCACCCGGATTTGAACCGGGGACCTCTTGATCTGCAGTCAAATGCTCTACCACTGAGCTATACCCCCATAAAATGCATCACCTGAAAATAGTAAAAAAAAAAAATTACTTACTTTAATGAGACAATATCTAATAAAGAGAGACTGGCTTTGAAGACCAAATTTTGGTTGGTCCAAACCTGCCAAGCCCAAAGGGGGCACCCAGATTTGAACCGGGGACCTCTTGACCTGTGGTCAAATGCTCTACCACTGAGCTATTGCCACACAGAATACATCGCCTGAAAATAGTGGGAAAAAAAATTACTTACTTTAATGAGACAATAACTAATAAACACAGTCTGGCTTTAAAGACAAAGTTTTGGTTAGTCCAAACCTGCCTAAGCGGGCACCCGGATTTGAACCGGGGACCTCTTGACCTGCAGTCAAATGCTCTACCACTGAGCTATTCCCCCACAGAATGCATCGCCTGAAAATAGTAAAAAAAAAATTACTTACTTTAATGAGACAATATCTAATAAAGACAGTCTGGCTTTGAAGACAAAGTTTTGGTTGGTCCAAACCTGCCAAGTCCAAAGGGGGCACCCAGATTTGAACCGGGGACCTCTTGATCTGCAGTCAAACGCTCTACCACTGAGCTATACCCCCATATAATGCATCACCTGAAAATAGTAAAAAAAAATTACTTACTTTAATGAGACAATATCTAATAAAGAGAGACTGGCTTTGAAGACCAAATTTTGGTTGGTCCGAAACCTGCCAAGCCCAAAGGGGGCACCCGGATTTGAACCGGGGATCTCTTGATCTGCAGTCAAATGCTCTTCCACTGAGCTATACACCCACAAAATGCCTTGTCTGAAAATAGTAAAAAAAAAAAAAAAAAAAAACTTCCTTTAAAGAGACAATATCTAATAAAGACAGTCTGGCTTTGAAGACAAAGTTTTGGTAAGTCCAAACCTGCTAACTCCAAAGGGGGCACCCAGATTGGAACCGGGGACCTCTTGATCTGCAGTCAAATGCTCTACCACTGAGCTATACCCCCACAAAAAGTACTGTCTTAAAATAATGAAAAAAATAATAATAATTCCTTCAATGAGACAATAACTAATAAAGACAGTCTGGCTTTGAAGACAAAGTTTTGGTAAGACCAAACATGCTAACTCCAAAGGGGGCAGCCGGATTTGAACCGGGGACCTCTTGATCTGCACTGAGCTATACCCCCATAAGATATATTGCCTGAAAATAGTGGAAAAAAAATTTACTTACTTTAATGAGACAATAACTAATAAAGACAGTCTGGCTTTGAAGACAAAGTTTTGGTTAGTCCAAACCTGCCAAAGCCAAAGGGGGCACCCGGATTTGAACCGGGGACCTCTTGATCTGCAGTCAAATGCTCTACCACTGAGCTATTCCCCCACAGAATGCATCAACTGAAAATAGTAAAAAAAAAAATACTTACTTTAATGAGACAATATCTAATAAAGAGAGACTGGCTTTGAAGACAAAGTTTTGGTTAGTCCAAACCTGCCAAAGCCAAAGGGGGCACCCGGATTTGAACCGGGGACCTCTTGATCTGCAGTCAAATGCTCTACCACTGAGCTATACCCCCATAAAATGCATTGCCTTAAAATAGTAAAAAAAAATTACTTACTTTAATGAGACAATATCTAATAAAGAGAGACTGGCTTTGAAGACCAAATTTTGGTCGGTCCAAACCTGCCAAGCCCAAAGAGGGCACTCGGATTTGAACCGGGGACCTCTTGATCTGCAGTCAAATGCCCTTCCACTGAGCTATACACCCACAAAATGCCTTGTCTGAAAAAAAAATAAAATAAATAATAAAAAAAAAAACTTCCTTTAAAGAGACAATATCTGATAAAGACAGCCTGGTTTTGAAGACAAAGTTTTGGTAAGTCCAAACCTGCTAACTCCAAAGGGGACACCTGGATTTGAACCGGGGACCTCTTCAACTGCAGTCAAACGCACTACCACTGAGCTATACCCCCACAAAAAGTGCTGTTTTAAAATAATGAAAAAAATAATAGTTCCTTCAATGAGACAATAACTAATAAAGACAGTCTGGCTTTGAAGACAAAGTTTTGGTAAGTCCAAACCTGCCAAATGCTCTACCACTGAGCTATACCCCCACAAAAGCCGATACGCAGCTTTCTCTGCCGAGGGAAAAATTGGATGAAGCGCCATCGACATCAGGGCCAAAACATCCATTTATCCTTCCGCCAAATCGGGAAGGACAGGCTCCGATCCTGCGACCAGGTCGACGGCCCGCTGCTACCACCACCACGCAGTGCCCCATTGCACCTGCCCCCACAGCATCAGGAGTTGTGCAGCCCATTTCAGCACCTGGGTCATTGTTAGGCACACTAGTCCTTAACCCGGACATGACTGTGTCAGTGGTGATCCCCTCTTCTGGTGCTTCAACATCGAGTGCAGGCCCAGCTCCATCTGCTCCTGCGTCTGATGCTCCTGTGTCCCGTTACACCCAGAGGAACAGGCGCCGACGGGCCCTGGAGGAGGAAAGCGGCGTCCACAAGAGAAAGTATGTGCGAGGGGTTACTTTTAACAGATGCAGCAAATGTGGGCAGCCCAAAACTAAAGAGTTCGGCCATAGTCGATATGGCAATGCCACATTTTGCCCGAGTGCCTCAAATGGAAAGTCTTTCAATGACTGGTTGGCAGAACAGCGCCAGCTACATAAACCTCCTTAATAAAGACAATTTTTTCTGTATATATTTTGTTTACATGTGCCCACTCTTTCATACTGTTTGATATCCTCCTCAATAAATAATTTATTTTCTGTATATATTTTGTATTTTACACGGGCCCACTCTTTCACATTATCCGGTATCTTCCTTAATAAATATATTTTACTGTATATATTTTGTTTATATTACATGGGACCATTCTTTCATATTTTCTGGTATGTTCCTCAATAAATAATATCGTTCCTGTATATATTTTGTTTTTATTACATGGGCCCACTCCTTCATATTGTCCTGTATACCCCTCAATAAATATAATAAATGTCTTTTTTTTGTATTTATATATATTACACGGGCCCACTTTTTCATATTGTCCTGTATACCCCTCAATACTGTATCCTCCTCAATAAATTATATCTTTTCTGTATATATTATGTGTATGTATATTATGTTCATTTAAATTAAACATTTTACATTTGAACATTTAAAGTGTCTTTTGATCAGATAAATTAAATCTGATAAATGATATCCATCAAATCATGTCCCACATATACAAAAAAATAATAATAATCTTTGAGAAAACATTTTATTCATTAATTTAAACATAAGTAATATGCCTTTTAAAAATATTATAAACATAATTAACATAAAACATAAAATCAACTACTTAACATATCAACATTTTAATTCTTTTTTTTTTAACCATAAACATATATCATATATATTTATGTTTATACATATTTACCAAAAAATTATTTTCACAAAATAATAAATATCAATCAACATATTGATATGTCTAGGGCGAGATTTGTGGAAAAAGCAGGTGAGGATGGGGGCGTGTTTTAATACGACGGAAACTGTCAACGTGACGATTCGCTCCAATCGGATCGCGTATTTAACCATAAACATAAACATGTAATATGCCTTTTAAAAATAACATACACAAATTAATAAATATCAATCAATATAATGTTATGTCTAGGGCGAGATTTGTAAAAAATAAAATAAAAATAAAAACAAGGTGGGATGGGGCGTGTTTTTAATACGACGAAAGTGTCAACGTGATGATTCACTGTTTCGAATCAGTCCAACCGGATCAAGTTTCGCGATTCGCGAATCATTTGATTCAGAACGGGACTTCGACTCAGTCGCGCAGACCGCGGGTTCGAATCCAGCCCGCCGAGGGTGACGTGTTTCACATGTAACTAAAACTCATCCATACCGCACAGGAATATAGCCCGAATATTGTTGCAGGGGAAACTTGTCGGCACACTTGCGTGTTCGCATCTTTTTCGCTTGCGAGGGGGGGCTCAAAGATTGGGCTCCTTCATTTGCGCAGCGAGCGCTCTACCATTTGAGCTAATTCCCCTGGCTGCAGAAAGCAGAATCTTCTCCCTGTTAGGTCCACCACCATTATTGAATCCATTCAAAGGCCCACTTTCATTCCTTTGCCTTTGACCTTGTCTCGAGGTGTGTCATTTCTTCCATTGCAGTTAAATTTTTTCTTTCTTTTGTTGTTGCTATTTGTCTTCTTTGCTTTTGGTTATTATGATCGCCGCCAACTTGTTTGTTTTTAGACTCATTTCTTCTAATGCTTGCTTGTTTCATTCAGTGTTTTTAATGTTGTTTTTTGGGCTTTCTTGTTGTTGTTGCTTTATTACAAACGATCCACTTGGCTTTCACAAGATTGTGATCCTGTATCAGAAGTTGTAGTGAACAACGGTCGAAATGGCATTCCAAGGATCAGTTTATGGCAGGCCCCTTTCCCTATCTGCCAGGGTGGAGGGAGATGTGCCACACTGTGATTGGATCTTGGTTGAGGAACATAAACAAATGTTCAGAAACATCAGATAAGATGCCAAGACAACTACCAGACACCTCTAACAGAACAGGAAGGGAGACCTTCTGCAACCACGGCCACCTAAAAGAGGACTCCTCATTGGACTACGGATTGACCCCCTCCAATCCTAAGGTTTGGGAATGACTGCCATAAAAATTCCCTCAGAACTCTGGATGCAACAGCAGTGGCCGAAACAAAGAAGGCTACAAAGATCCATCCAAATCCAGTCATACATATGTTGGAGACCTTAAATTGATGTAAACTGCAACAGATTCACTTCACCCTTTGATAAAGTACATTGTATGTTGATGGCCATTGACTGTTAACCTAACAGTTCACAGAAGCAGGCGTATTAACATATTATGATATGAATAAGTGATTGTTCAACAGTTTCCTATCATGTTTGGACTCTTTTTGCTCCTCATAATGTGGGTAACAATTTGAAAGAGGTTTGGTAAAGAAATGTTGCATTAGGTAAATTGTAAAAGACACTGTCTAACTTTGTACTCTACTATATGCAAATGAGTTCCACACTAGGGCGGGTAACACCATGGCCACCTCAGACACAAGTGGCCAATCACATTCCTGGAATGGAGAGGCGCTAGATTCCAATCTCTTCCTCATCAGAAAGAGATAAAGGTAGCCTCCGAAAAGACACTCCTTGTACTGCGTCTAAGACCCGTAAGGGAAGAGACATTAACAGTTACACCGTTCTGAGTCTGAGCCCCGCAAGGGAAGAGACATTAACAGATACAAGGTCCTGAGTTTCTGGCCTGACGAGGCAAGAGACTTCAAGACAGCTAAGACTCCGCTCAGCTCTTGAGTAAACCTTTTATATTGAATTCGGCTGCCCTTCAGTTGCAAAGGACCCAGCAGGGACGGACCCCGTCTGACTCTTGCCACTCCGAAAGCAGCGCAGCCCAGTCCGCAAAGGACCTCCACATTGGCAGACACTGCCTTAACCACACGGCTCCTCAACGACGCAGCCCGGCTGCAAAGGACCCTGTGGAGAGCCATCTGACCCAGCTGCCCGGTCCACGCCCTAAGGACCCTCTTTGGCACAACAGAAGTCCAGCATCCTCCAGGTCAGCGCCTCGACGGCTACCGGAACGCAACTCTGTGCCCTCCCCACTATATGCAAACCGCATCACCAGTGGAAGACGTCTCTGCCGCCGGACTGATCATCCGACCAAGTGGAACGTAACTATAAACTTACCAAACCTTTTTCCTAAAGACCTTGGCTTAGTTTATACCTGCAGCCTATGTTTTCTAACCTGTTTAGATAACATTTACTTGTGGTCAGCATTACAAATGATAGCTATATTGTTTGTTCCGAGATAAATACGCAGTTATTTATCATTAAACCTACCAGAGCCATTAAGTGGGTTTCCCATAGACAACATTACCATAGAAACCTCTTATATTGCTACTTTCAGCTCAACAGCATTGCATTCTGCCATTCTGCGTTCATTCCATTTTGTTAGTTTCTACACTTTACTTGGTATCTTCTTTCACATTTAGTTGCCTATTATCTATTAGCAGTGTGTATTAATTTATTGGTTTATCACTAGTGTTGTATTTACTCTTGCATATCTATTGTTAATAAATTTCATTAATTTTATTACAATTGTGTTTTCATTGTGTTGATGATTCAAGGCTCTACTAGCTAGCTAAACCACCAAACTTTCAGATAAATCAGTTGACCAACTCCTTCCAGGGTGCAAGTCTCAATTTATTGACCTATTGCCAAATTAACAGTCTTTGACTGATACACTGAACCCAGCGAGGTGGGAATTGGTCATCTGATAGACTCACAAATGCACCTTAAGTGACGTGTGACCCAAAATCACAGCATCATTGGTGACGTGAGCCCCGTTTACTACAAAGGGACTGTTGCGGTCAAGTAAGTCTGCACCCCTGAGGACCGTAACAGGGTGAGTAGAGCAGGGCAGAAACAAGTTTCTCAGAAATCGAGGTGCTTTTTGCCACAAGCGCAGACTTCCGGATGCTCCCTGCATTCAAAGCCACGTGAAGAGCGATGCTCGAGGGCAGGCGGCGGTGCGCCGGCTGCGTGAACGTGGCTCGTTGGTCTAGGGGTATGATTCTCGCTTTGGGTGCGAGAGGTCCCGGGTTCAAATCCCGGACGAGCCCGTGGTCAGGCTTGGTCCTGAAGCTTTTCTGCCTGCTAAGGGGCCCACGAGCAGTCAGCAAATTTTGGGGAAATTGGGCAGACGTCTGGCCGGAGCCAGGCCGGTTAGCTCAGTTGGTTAGAGCGTGGTGCTAATAACGCCAAGTTCGCGGGTTCGATCCCCGTACAGGCCAGCGTCTTTTGTTCTCTCTTAGCTCATCTCTGCTCTTCTCTCAAAGCGACGGGTGGTGTCACGTAAACCCCTGCAGACCAAACCGTTGGGGGGATGTGGCCGAAATAGCTCAGTTGGGAGAGCATTAGACTGAAGATCTAAAGGTCCCTGGTTCAATCCCGTGTTTCGGCAGATGCAGCTTTCTTTTGTCTTTTGGTCGAGGGTGGCCAGTGACCAAAACTCACTGGGATACAACCCCTCGCTCTGACTGGTTCCCCCTAGCCGCAACACTATCGGCAGATAAAAACAAAAAAGGCTCAACTTTGTTTTTGTTGCTGGTGAGCCGTAAGCGACTTCTTCTTTGCTTTCCTCTGAGCAGCAGCCTCTCTCGTCAAGGTTCCATGGTGTAATGGTTAGCACTCTGGACTCTGAATCCAGCGATCCGACTTCAAATCTCGGTGGGACCTGCTTTTGCCACGAATGTGCGCAGGGCCCGTTCTGAGAAATCCTTTTGACAGCAGTGGGCCCCAAAGGCTCACGCAACTGCGAGGGTACGTTTCGCACCGCAAAAAGCGCAGTCTGTCTCCTTGGGGACGTGCGCGTAAAAGGGCAAGAGCCCCTTGGAGAATGCGGGCGTCAATCCCGCTACCTCTCGCGTGCTAAGCGAGCGCTCTACCATTTGAGCTAATTCCCATGGCTGCAAAAGTCAGAATCTACTCCCTGTTAGGTCCACCACCATTATTAAATCCATTCAAAGGCCCACTTTCATTCCTTTGCCTTTGACCTTGTCTCGAGGTGTGTCATTTCTTCCATTGCAGTTAATTTTTTCTTTCTTTTGTTGTTGCTATTTGTCTTCTTTGCTTTTGGTTATTATGATCGCCGCCAACTTGTTTGTTTTTAGGCTCATTTCTTCTAATGCTTGCTTGTTTCATTCAGTGTTTTTAATGTTGTTTTTTGGGCTTTCTTGTTGTTGTTGCTTTATTACAAACGATCCACTTGGCTTTCACAAGATTGTGATCCTGTATCAGAAGTGACTGTTGCGGTCAAGTAAGTCTGCACCCCTGAGGACCGTAACAGGGTGAGTAGAGCAGGGCAGAAACAAGTTTCTCAGAAATCGAGGTGCTTTTTGCCACAAGCGCAGACTTCCGGATGCTCCCTGCATTCAAAGCCACGTGAAGAGCGATGCTCGAGGGCAGGCGGCGGTGCGCCAGCTACGTGAGCGTGGCTCGTTGGTCTAGGGGTATGATTCTCGCTTTGGGTGCGAGAGGTCCCGGGTTCAAATCCCGGACGAGCCCGTGGTCAGGCTTGGTCCTGAAGCTTTTCTGCCTGCTAAGGGGCCCACGAGCAGTCAGCAAATTTTGGGGAAATTGGGAAGACGTCTGGGCGGAGCCAGGCCGGTTAGCTCAGTTGGTTAGAGCGAGGTGCTAATAACGCCAAGGTCGCGGGTTCGATCCCCGTACGGGCCAGCGTCTTTTGTTCTCTGTTAGCTCGTCTCTGCTCTTCTCTCAAAGCGACGGGTGGTGTCACGTAAACCCCTGCAGACCAAACCGTTGGGGGGATGTGGCCGAAATAGCTCAGTTGGGAGAGCGTTAGACTGAAGATCTAAAGGTCCCTGGTTCAATCCCGGGTTTCGGCAGATGCAGCTTTCTTTTGTCTTTTGGTCGAGGGTGGCCAGTGACCAAAACTCACTGGGATACAACCCCTCGCTCTGACTGGTTCCCCCTAGCCGCAACACTATCTACCTCCAGGTCAGCTGTCAAAGAGGTGCTCGTGGTTCCATGGTGTAACGGTTAGCACTCTGGACTTTGAATCCAGCGATCCAAGTTCAAATCTCGGTGGAACCTGCGTGCCTTCTTGCGGCAGATAAAAACAAAAAAGGTTCAACTTTGTTTTTGTTGCTGGTGAGCCGTAAGCGACTTCCTCTGGACTCTGAATCCAGCGATCCGATTTCAAATCTCGGTGGGACCTGCTTTTGCCACGAATGTGCGCAGGGCCCGTTCTGAGAAATCCTTTTGACAGCAGTGGGCCCCAAAGGCTCACGCAACTGCGAGGGTACGTTTCGCACTGCAAAAAGCGCAGTCTGTCTCCTTGGGGACGTGCGCGTAAAAGGGCAGGAGCCCCTTGGAGAATGCGGGCATCGATCCCACTACCTCTCGCTTGCGCCTACTGCATCCCACCGATTGAGCCAAAGTAAGCCCAAAGTAAGCCCACATGAGCCAATCGCGTTTCTTTCCTGGGCTTACTTTTGACCAATCACGTTTCTCTCCTGGGCTTACTTTTGACCAATCACGTTTCTCTCCTGGGCTTACTTTTGACCAATCACGTTTCTCTCCTGGGCTTACTTTTGACCAATCGCGTTTCTCTCTGGGGCTTACTTTTGATCAATCGCGTTTCTCTCCCGTGGCTCACTTTTGACCAATCGCTGCGACCGTTTATTATTGTCATCGATCTTTGCAATAGGTAAGGCTAAGGTGTACTTCATTTTTAAATATAATTTAATATCGTTATTTGTTCATAAATAGTGTGTATTTTTGGAAAATAGAACGTGCCAATGCATGTATAGCACACGTTTTCTGAAGTATTTGCGAACCTGTAACTTTTTAAATGATAAATACAGAACAAAACATGTCGCTACTGATCAGATAGGTTAAAATCATCGACAGTCCTAATTAGCCTACATTACTATGTGTGTATTGTGTGCGAAGAAAAGAATACTAATATTAAAATATTTATTTACTTATATATGTAGAGAGACAGAGAGCTGGGTAACGTAACTTACTGTAACTGTAATGACTGTAAGTTAATTCGTTACTAATTCCAAGTTACAAGACAAATTGTAGTTAGTTATTTAAACCATTAACAGTTACATTACACATTTTAGGTAATATAAGTTAGTCAGACTACTTTTACGTTACTTTTAGATTACTTTTGACCTAACTTGTTTATCACATTGATTTAAACAGGGTAATCTTGAAAAAAAGAATAAGAAAATAGATTGTATTTGTTGTTATTAACAACACTAAGTGCATTTAACACATGTTTGTGAAATAACTGCAGGGAGTTAAATAAAAAACTACTAATTAATTAAACCATAAAAATAATAAATTAAAGTAAATCATTTTAAAATCAATTAAAAATGCACAAAAATGATATATATTCTTTTTGTTTACCTGCATGTCTTGTGACCATAACCTCATCAGAGGACCAATGAACATGAAAATGTGATAATTATTAAAATATTCAATTTAAGTATGTTAATTAAATATATTAGTTAAAATGTGTGCATGATAATGTGTTTGAAAGACAAAAGCCTTTGTTGAAGGTGGTTAAAAATATCTACAGTGTGATCTTTCAAATAAAAATGAATGTGTTTATCAGTAGTTGATGCAATGTTGAAACACTTTATGCAAACCTGAAATGATTTTTGTAAATCAGTGGTCAAATGCTGTATCTCCACCTGACTAGTGACTGGTCTTTGTGTGAGTGTCCACAAAACTGGAAGACTTTTTTTTATGAATATAAGCAGTAGGCTGTTTTAGAAAAGAAATTTAAAAGATCAAAAAGAGGAATTAGGAAGTATATATCAGTTAGGAATAATTTAATGTCATTGTGTAAAAAAAAATTAAATTTAAATTAAAATAAAATCATATAATGCATAAAAAAAAGTAACTTTAGTCTGATTCGGAATATTTTAAAATATATATATTTTTTAATCTAAATACAGGTACTTAATTTTTGGATTCTGGTTATGTAATTCAGATGAAATAACATGTAATCAGTTACTACCCAGCTCTGCTTATATATATTACTTATATTTGGTAATAATACTAGTGACCTCCTCCGAGCCTAGAATTATTACTAGAAGGAAATTTCAGACTTCATATTTGACTTTACATATATTTGTACATATATCAGATTCCTGTCCATGTTTATTACCACAGTAATATGGTTTACATGTAGCTTGGTAAATTATCATTACACACTTAACATACAGGTATCTTTCAGTTTGCTAGAGGTAATAGTCTCTTTCTGATCTTCATTACAGAAAATGTATGCTTACCCCTTTTTTCGCCGCCAATCGGCAACATCGTGCCGGCTCCTCATGGCGCCATCGGAGGAGGCGAAGCGCCTTGAAAATATGGAGTCGGGAAGGGCCAAACCCAAGGAGCAGGTGCTGGCAGAGGCCCGTTCTTTTGTCAGCACAAACGGTGGAGACCCCAGTGACCAGTTTTTAGTACTGGCTCACTGCAAACTTCAGTTTGGGAAGTACCAGGGCCAGAGATTTAGATGGCTCCTGGAAAACTCTCTGGGGTACGCAGTGTATTTGGTGCTCAGCATTTCCAAGGAGACAGCGCAGACAACCCCCCTGTCCGAAAATAAACAGCTCTTCCTACAGTACACTTCTCATATCAGAGAGATGGCTGAAGAAGTGGAGAAGTATGAGAGGAAGCAGGAAATGCAAGCAGAAGCCCGAGCATCTGGAGACCAGGGCTGCTTGATGGTGGAGTTTGGTGACTTCCAGGGCCGGTCCATGAAGGAAGTTTATGAGGACCAAAGCAAGGAGGCCCAAGCCCTCATCAGGTACCTGGTTAAGGCCGATGCCAGGCCAAACACCAACATGGCCATTTTCAAGACATATGTCCTGAAAAGGCAGGCTTCTGCTGTGGGCACCAGTGTACGTCCTGCACGTCCACCTGCAACCTCCAGTGTCTCTGTACCTTCAGCCGCAGCCTCCAGTACCTCTGCACCTCCACCTGCAGCCATCCGAACTGGTGTACAGCGGACCGCCACTGTGAAAGCGCTGTTGGCGCATGGCAAACATTTGTCTCCTTCACAGCTGGCGAAAAAACTCGTGTCACCAGTTAAACACTGTGAGTAGGAGTGTGAATATTACGTTTTCCCTACAGAAATTGTACACGTATTCATTTATTGTTATGGCAAACCTGTCCACTTGCTGTTTCCAGATCCATTAGTGCAGTCTACTTTACCTTCTCCAGCAGCAGAAACTTTGGCCCGAAGACAGCTTTTCGCTACAGGTAAGTAAGCACCACCTTACATACACTTGTCTCTGTGTATTGGTCACAGTAATAGTTGTAACATTTGTGCTCCAGGCACTTCCGTTTCCACTGCTGAAGATGATGATGAGGATCTGGTATTTGCTGCATCACAATGTGAAGCACAGCTGAATACAGGTGTGGCATATGACACCAATACAAATGCTATAAGAATGTTTTGTGAAAACACAATGTGAACCATTATTTAAAAAAACTAAAATCAACATTTGTAAATATTTTTTGTTTACAATACAGAATTATGTCACATCATGCCTCAAGCGGGATTTGAGTGCACTTCTTCAAAACGTTAAGGATGTCCAAAGGTGTCAGTGTATTTATTTGCGTTTCTAAATTTACCCGTTGTTAAACAATCACTGGATAACTTTCTCACACTGCTTGCTCTTCTCGCTCACTCACTCACTCACTCTTTAGCTCCCCCTGAGCAGACAGGATGGTGGAGAGTCATTGTTCTAATCTAATGATAAGGACGGTTTTTCCTTATTGTATATGTGTGCATGCTTCATGTCTGTGTCATCATTACTGAATTCATCACACCTCATTTTCCTTACTCAATCACATCTGATCCTCATTCTCAAAGAACTTTACTAATTCCATTTTTCTTACATCAATAAAGTGTACACTGTGTTCTTTGCTTCTTAACACTAGTACCATTTTCTTCACTGTTATGCCTAAATATAAGCATAACGATTATTAACACTCCTCCAAAATTACTGCTTCGTAGGCTGCTTGTGGGCTGCTTTTCTGGCGTAGTACTATCAAATCCAACGGTCATACTTATATTGTTTTTGTTACTGTTTACTCAGAGGCCTGTGCCGGTCCGTCTCCATTGGCGGAAACAGCAAAAACACCAGATCCTCCACATCATCAGCCACCAGCTGAGCTCCCAGGCCACTGGAAAGATCATCTTCCACCTTTCCAGCATGAGTGGATCCGGAACACACTATTTAAGGCCAACCCACGAACCGGCAAGCCAGAACTAGTGTCCCAGCTGAAGCTTTGGTGGTATCCTCCTCAGCCCCCTTTAATTAACAGTCAGCCACCCGCCTCACCAGACCTCTTCTTCTGTCGGCCCCTTTTCTTGTGGATGCCGCTGAAGATGTGGTTATTTCCTCTTGTCTGTGTTCGCCCAGACTGTGGTAGGCACAGGCTAACAGCAGCAGGACTTTACCGCACCGTGCGCAAGGTTTTGGACATCGACGGGTGGTATGACCTTGCCACTGAGTATCTGGAGTGCAAAGGCTGCAAAAAGAAGTATCCTGCCTGGTCCGAGGACATCTTAGGGCAGCTGGATATGGGCCACCGCAGTCAGTTTCCAGCTTTGCTGACATACAGGTAATTCATGACAATCATTCATTATTAGGCACTTTTATCTTGTGTGTTTTTTTCTACAACCAAAGCATTTGCATGATTATATTGTTGTTTCCTTAGATACTCATGTGACAACTGGGTGCTGAGGATGATGAGGGAGAGGACACTGGGCAACAGTGTGACTCAGCTGTACAAGAAGCTGACGGAACAGCACAGTGAGGCATGGACACAGCGTGTTCTGCAGTACCTGACTGCCTGCGAACCGTTCACAAGGTCCTCCCTTGTGCAGCCTCCTGTATTTGCTGAGCCTCCCCTTTTACCTGCCCTACCTAAGCCTAAGTGGCTCTTAGCCGTGTACGCCAGAGATGTTCTTTGGCGACTGCATGAGGTCAAAGCCAAAATAACATCCGTCTTTGGCTCTGTTCTCAAGATGGACTCCACTAAAAAGGTATCACAGTCCTGTTTATATCCAGAAATTTGCCAGATATGGATATATGTGCATACACAATGAATACAGTTTTGTCACCCTTTTATTTTTCCCAATAGGTCACAAAGAAACTCGCAGGTGCTGCTTCAGGTACAGCTGCCTGGTGTACAAATGTGGGGAATGAACACGGCCAAGTCCTCGTCTCTGTGCTTACAGCCGCCGAGGGACATGGACTGGACCACATGGCAGCTGGCCTGATGAAGCGCTACCGGGACGCAGGAGAGGCAGCCCCAAAAGTGATGTACGTGGACAGAGATTGCTGCAGTCAGCATGGCCAGTGTCAGGTGAAGATGATGTTCTCGGAGTGGGTTGAGCTTGAAGTGCGCCTCGACATCTGCCATTTCATGCGGCGATTTGCTGCAGGTGTCACGACAGAGGCTCATCCACTCTACGGGATCTTCATGGCCCGTCTGTCCACGTGCATCTTTCAGTGGGATCCAGAGGATGTGGCTGCACTTCGCAGTGCAAAGGAGGGTGAGCTGGCGGCAAAGAAGACTGGCCACATCTCAGAAAGGGCGGTCAGTGCTCGCATTACCCGGAGAGAGTTGGCACTGCACTGCCGGAGGAGGACCAGGGGGGTGGAGGAGACCACCAGATTGATCGGGTCACTGATTGATCTGTTCGACAGTGCGGACGGGAAGGACACTCTGGGAGTTCCTCTGCTGAATCACGAACGGATCCAGCAGATATGGAAGGAACAGCGGAAGCACGTTCCGTGTATCCAAGACCCAGAGAACTTTCCGCTGTACATGAAGAAGGGGACACTGAAGAAGGGTGGTGTGGAGCTGTGCTGCTACAGGTGTGCCCGTGGCTCTACCTCCTTGGAGTCTTTCCACCTCCACCTAAACCGTTTTATTCCAGGTATTACATACATACGGATTACAATTTTTTTTGTCAAAAATATAAGCACTATAACTGCTTCCATTACTTTAAAGTAATGTCACATGAATAAATGTCACACTCTACAGTAATACTACAGTTCTTTTCTGATGTCATAAGCATTAACAAAGCTGTATTGCCTGACAAGTCACTAGTAGCTATAATTTTTAATGTAATTTAAATTGCGATTACTCACATTCAAAAGTTGTTTATATAATATATGTGTAATATATGTATTTATTATGTATAAATAAAGACACACATTTGAAAATAATTACATGTATATATTTATTATATAATTTATATTATATATAAATATATTTAATATATATACATATATTTTTCTTAAATATATACATGCATGTGTTGTGTAATTGTATTGTAATTATGTAACTCTATTACATGTAACCAGTTACCTCATAGCACCTCATGTGTAATACAAAACTTTTTTGTTTATTTAATTTTTAGGAACCAGTGCCAGTGATGCGCATTTTCAAGCGTATCTCCTTGAGGGCTTGATGCGTTGGAATGATGACCGGATGGAAGACGCCATAAAAGGAGCATCCTCCATCCGGACATATGGCTGTGCCATGAGGGAGGCTGTGGACCGGCTTAGCCAAGCTGTCTTCGGGAAGCCCTGGGATGAGCGCTATCGCCCTCCTGGAGCATATACAGGCAAGAATTCATTAATTCATGTTTTTTTTTTTATAGATCATTTGAATTATTTTTGCAAAACATAAAAATTCATGGATGAACAGGGAGATCACATTTATATATTGTACTATTTTATCTATTTAGCCTTTAATGTATTAGACAAAATGTTAAGAACACTTTCTTTTTTCCCATTTTATTCTTGTAGGTGAATTGCTGGGAATGGAGTACCTTTACAGCCAGACTGGCAAAACACTGACTCCAGTGCTCCAGAACCCAGAGGAGGAAGACAGGCTGGTGGAGGCAGTTGATGACCAGGACCTGCAAGATGAGGGGTTTGACGAAGAGATCACGGAGGACATCACAGTTCCAGTGCTGTATGAGGATGACCCCTGCCGTGATCTTAAAAACAGCCCCTCATCTTTGCCTCTGCCTCAGTCCCCGGCATCACCGGCTGAGCCGTCCACATCATCTGGCGGAGAAGGACAGCATCTTGCCCCTGCCCCTTCAGTGCTGTCACAGCCGTCCGACACTGAAGGCAGTCTCTCCGACGAGGCTCAGGTAAGACACTTTAAGGGCTTTATTTAATTTCAATATCATTTTATTCCACTTATATTACCATAAATCTGCATTTACTAGGGAGCAGTCATTGGACCCGATGGCATCGCTGGGTGGGACAAGGTCCAGGAACTGGCTGGTTACCTGGTGGGATTTCGTGAGGCTCCTTACCTCACTGACCTGCAGGTGACAGAGGTCATCCAGCTGTGGACAGCTCTCCCTGACTCTGACAAACAGCGGGTCAACTATCAGCCTCGACATCAGCCTCAGCTGACACATGGGCGCTTTAAAGCACCGAAGCGGACCGGAGTCACACCGGGTGTGGAGAGTGTTAAACGGTGTCTGATTGGACATCCTGGGGGTCCAGCACAGTGGCCCAACACCAGTCGCTTGGTTGAGGCAATTTGTATCAAGCTGTGTGCTTTACACAAGTTGCCGACCAAGAAGGCTGGAGTTTGCACCCCCAGGTGGTCTAAAATCCTCACCGATTACCACCACATCCGAGAGCTGGTGCTTAACTGTCGAAGGCTGATGGATGAAACAATGATCCAGCTGTTTGAGCTAAACCAGAAGACACTCATTCAGTGGTAAGCAAGGCACATTATTTGCTTCAAATTAAATGAATACTTCTTAAAACATATTTATAATACAAGTAATTTATTGTCAGGTTTCAGCGTCGGCAGAAGAATCAGGAAATGAGTGTCCTCGCTCAGGGACTGACTTCACCTGACCCAATTGCTGTGGCCGATGCGCAGCTTCCTCTGCCAAGGGAAAAATTGGATGAAGCGCCATCGACATCAGGGCCAAAACATCCATTTATCCTTCTGCCAAATCGGGAAGGACAGGCTCCGATCCTGCGGCCAGGTCGACGGCCCGCTGCTACCACCACCACACAGTGCCCCATTGCACCTGCCCCCACAGCATCAGAAGTAGTGCAGCCCATTTCAGCACCTGGGTCATTGTTAGGCACACTAGTCCTTAACCCGGACATGACTGTGTCAGTGGTGATCCCCTCTTCTGGTGCTTCAACATCGAGTGCAGGCCCAGCTCCACCTGCTCCTGCGTCTGATGCTCCTGTGTCCCGTTACACCCAGAGGAACAGGCGTCGACGGGCCCTGGAGGAGGAAAGCGGCGTCCACAAGAGAAAGTATGTGCGAGGGGTTACTTTTAACAGATGCAGCAAATGTGGGCAGCCCAAAACTAAAGAGTTCGGCCATAGTCGATATGGCAATGCCACATTTTGCCCAAGTGCCTCAAATGGAAAATCTTTCGATGACTGGTTGGCAGAACAGCGCCAGCTACATAAACCTCCTCAATAAAGACAATCTTTTCTGAATATATTTTGTTTACATGTGCCCACTCTTTCATACTGTTCGGTATCCTCCTCAATAAATAATTTATTTTCTGTATATATTTTGTATTTTACACGGGCCCACTCTTTCACATTTTCCGGTATCTTCCTTAATAAATATCTTTTACTGTATATATTTTGTTTATATTACATGGGCCCATTCTTTCATATTTTCTGGTATGTTCCTCAATAAATAATATCGTTCCTGTATATATTTTGTTTTTATTACATGGGCCCACTCCTTCATATTGTCCTGTATACCCCTCAATAAATATAATAAATGTCTTTTTTTTTGTATTTATATATATTACACGGGCCCACTTTTTCATATTGTCCTGTATACCCCTCAATACTGTATCCTCCTCAATAAATTATATCTTTTCTGTATATATTATGTGTATGTATATTATGTTCATTTAAATTCAACATTTTACATTTGAACATTTAAAGTGTCTTTTGATCAGATAAATTAAATCTGATAAATGATATCCATCAAATCATGTCCCACATATACAAAAAAAAAATAATAATCTTTGAGAAAACATTTTATTCATTAATTTAAACATACACAAGTAATATGCCTTTTAAAAATATTATAAACATAATTAACATAAAACATAAAATCAACTACTTAACATATCAACATTTTAATTCGTTTTATTTAACCATAAACATATATCATATACATTTATGTTTATACATATTTACCAAAAAATTATTTTCACAAAATAATAAATATCAATCAACATATTGATATGTCTAGGGCGCGATTTGTGGAAAAAGCAGGTGAGGATGGGGGCGTGTTTTAATACGACGGAAACTGTCAACGTGACGATTCGCTCCAATCGGATCGCGTATTTAACCATAAACATAAACATGTAATATGCCTTTTAAAAATAACATACACAAATTAATAAATATCAATCAATATAATGTTATGTCTAGGGCGAGATTTGTAAAAAATAAAATAAAAATAAAAACAAGGTGGGATGGGGCGTGTTTTTAATACGACGTAAAGTGTCAACGTGATGATTCACTGTTTCGAATCAGTCCAACCGGATCAAGTTTCGCGATTCGCGAATCATTTGATTCAGAACGGGACTTCGACTCAGTCGCGCAGACCGCGGGTTCGAATCCAGCCCGCCGAGGGTGACGTGTTTCACATGTAACTAAAACTCATCCATACCGCACAGGAATATAGCCCGAATATTGTTGCAGGGGAAACTTGTCGGCACAATTGCGTTTTCGCGTCTTTTTCGCTTGCGAGGGGGGGCTCAAAGATTGGGCTCCTTCTTATGCTAAGCGAGCGCTCTACCATTTGAGCTAATTCCCCTGGCCGCAGAAGGCAGAATCTTCTCCCTGTTAGGTCCACCACCATTATTGAATCCATTCAAAGGCCCACTTTCATTCCTTTGCCTTTGACCTTGTCTCGAGGTGTGTCATTTCTTCCATTGCAGTTAATTTTTTCTTTCTTTTGTTGTTGCTATTTGTCTTCTTTGCTTTTGGTTATTATGATCGCCGCCAACTTGTTTGTTTTTAGACTCATTTCTTCTAATGCTTGCTTGTTTCATTCAGTGTTTTTAATGTTGTTTTTAGGGCTTTCTTGTTGTTGTTGCTTTATTACAAACGATCTACTTGGCTTTCACAAGATTGTGATCCTGTATCAGAAGTGACTGTTGCGGTCAAGTAAGTCTGCACCCCTGAGGACCGTAACAGGGTGAGTAGAGCAGGGCAGAAACAAGTTTCTCAGAAATCGAGGTGCTTTTTGCCACAAGCACAGATTTCCGGATGCTCCCTGCATTCAAAGCCACGTGAAGAGCGACACTCGAGGGCAGGCGGCGGTGCGCCAGCTGCGTGAGCGTGGCTCGTTGGTCTAGGGGTATGATTCTCGCTTTGGGTGCGAGAGGTCCCGGGTTCAAATCCCGGATGAGCCCGTGGTCAGGCTTGGTCCTGAAGCTTTTCTGCCTGCTAAGGGGCCCACGAGCAGTCAGCAAATTTTGGGGAAATTGGGCAGACGTCTGGCCGGAGCCAGGCCGGTTAGCTCACTTGGTTAGAGCGTGGTGCTAATAACGCCAAGGTCGCGGGTTCGATCCCCGTACGGGCCAGCGTCTTTTGTTCTCTGTTAGCTCGTCTCTGCTCTTCTCTCAAAGCGACGGGTGGTGTCACGTAAACCCCTGCAGACCAAACCGTTGGGGGGATGTGGCCGAAATAGCTCAGTTGGGAGAGCGTTAGACTGAAGATCTAAAGGTCCCTGGTTCAATACCGGGTTTCGGCAGATGCAGCTTTCTTTTGTCTTTTGGTCGAGGGTGGCCAGTGACCAAAACTCACTGGGATACAACCCCTCGCTCTGACTGGTTCCCCCTAGCCGCAACACTATCTACCTCCAGGTCAGCTGTCAAAGAGGCGCTCGTGGTTCCATGGTGTAACGGTTAGCACTCTGGACTTTGAATCCAGCGATCCGAGTTCAAATCTCGGTGGAACCTGCGTGCCTTCTTGCGGCAGATAAAAACAAAAAAGGTTCAACTTTGTTTTTGTTGCTGGTGAGCCGTAAGCGACTTCCTCTGGACTCTGAATCCAGCGATCCGATTTCAAATCTCGGTGGGACCTGCTTTTGCCACGAATGTGCGCAGGGCCCGTTCTGAGAAATCCTTTTGACAGCAGTGGGCCCCAAAGGCTCACGCAACTGCGAGGGTACGTTTCGCACCGCAAAAAGCGCAGTCTGTCTCCTTGGGGACGTGCGCGTAAAAGGGCAGGAGCCCCTTGGAGAATGCGGGCATCGATCCCGCTACCTCTCGCTTGCGCCTACTGCATCCCACCGATTGAGCCAAAGTAAGCCCAAAGTAAGCCCACATGAGCCAATCGCGTTTCTCTCCTGGGCTTACTTTTGACCAATCACGTTTCTCTCCTGGGCTTACTTTTGACCAATCGCGTTTCTCTCTGGGGCTTACTTTTGATCAATCGGGTTTCTCTCTGGGGCTTACTTTTGACCAATCGCGTTTCTCTCCCGTGGCTCACTTTTGACCAATCGCGTTACTCTCCCGTGGCTCACTTTTGACCAATCGCTGCGACCGTTTATTATTGTCATCGATCTTTGCAATAGGTAAGGCTAAGGTGTACTTCATTTTTAAATATAATTTAATATCGTTATTTGTTCATAAATAGTGTGTATTTTTGGAAAATAGAACGTGCCAATGTATACGTTAGCATGTATAGCACACGTTTTCTGAAGTATTTGCGAACCTGTAACTTTTTAAATGATAAATACAGAACAAAACATGTCGCTACTGATCAGATAGGTTAAAATCATCGACAGTCCTAATTAGCCTACATTACTATGTGTGTATTGTGTGCGAAGAAAAGAATACTAATATTAAAATATTTATTTACTTATATATGTAGAGAGACAGAGAGCTGGGTAACTTACTTACTGTAACTGTAATGACTGTAAGTTAATTCGTTACTAATTCCAAGTTACAAGACAACTTAACTCATAGTTACTTAACCCATTAACAGTTACATTACACATTTTAGGTAATATAAGTTAGTAAGACTACTTTTACGTTACTTTTAGATTACTTTTGACCTAACTTGTTTATCACATTGATTTAAACAGGGTAATCTTGAAAAAAAGAATGAGAAAATAGATTGTATTTGTTGTTATTAACAACACTAAGTGCATTTAACACATGTTTGTGAAATAACTGCAGGGAGTTAAATAAAAAACTACTAATTAATTAAACCATAAAAATAATAAATTAAAGTAAATCATTTTAAAATCAATTAAAAATGCACAAAAATGAAATATATTCTTTTTGTTTACCTGCATGTCTTGTGACCATAACCTCATCAGAGGACCAATGAACATGAAAATGTGATAATTATTAAAATATTCAATTTAAGTATGTTAATTAAATATATTAGTTAAAATGTGTGCATGATAATGTGTTTGAAAGACAAAAGCCTTTGTTAAAGGTGGTTAAAATATCTACAGTGTGATCTTTCAAATAAAAATGAATGTGTTTATCAGTAGTTGATGCAATGTTGAAACACTTTATGCAAACCTGAAATGATTTTTGTAAATCAGTGGTCAAATGCTGTATCTCCACCTGACTAGTGACTGGTCTTTGTGTGAGTGTCCACAAAACTGGAAGACTTTTTTTATGAATATAAGCAGTAGGCTGTTTTAGAAAAGAAATTTAAAAGATCAAAAAGAGGAATTAGGAAGTATATATCAGTTAGGAATAATTTAATGTCATTGTGTAAATAAAATAAAATAAAATCATATAATGCATAAAAAAAGGAACTTTAGTCTGATTCGGAATATTTTAAAATATATATATTTTTTAATCTAAATACAGGTACTTAATTTTTGGATTCTGATTATGTAATTCAGATGAAATAACATGTAATCAGTTACTACCCAGCTCTGCTTATATATATTACTTATATTTGGCAATAATACTAGTGACCTCCTCCGAGCCTAGAATTATTACTAGAAGGAAATTTCAGACTTCATATTTGACTTGACATATATTTGTACATATATCAGATTCCTGTCCATGTTTATTACCACAGTAATATGGTTTACATGTAGCTTGTTAAATTATCATTACACACTTAACATACAGGTATCTTTCAGTTTGCTAGAGGTAATAGTCTCTTTCTGATCTTCATTACAGAAAATGTATGCTTACCCCTTTTTTCGCCGCCAATCGGCAACATCGTGCCGGCTCCTCATGGCGCCATCGGAGGAGGCGAAGCGCCTTGAAAATATGGAGTCGGGAAGGGCCAAACCCAAGGAGCAGGTGCTGGCAGAGTCCCGTTCTTTTGTCAGCACAAACGGTGGAGACCCCAGTGACCAGTTTTTAGTACTGGCTCACTGCAAACTTCAGTTTGGGAAGTACCAGGGCCAGAGATTTAGATGGCTCCTGGAAAACTCTCTGGGGTACGCAGTGTATTTGGTGCTCAGCATTTCCAAGGAGACAGCGCAGACAACCCCCCTGTCCGAAAATAAACAGCTCTTCCTACAGTACACTTCTCATATCAGAGAGATGGCTGAAGAAGTGGAGAAGTATGAGAGGAAGCAGGAAATGCAAGCAGAAGCCCGAGCATCTGGAGACCAGGGCTGCTTGATGGTGGAGTTTGGTGACTTCCAGGGCCGGTCCATGAAGGAAGTTTATGAGGACCAAAGCAAGGAGGCCCAAGCCCTCATCAGGTACCTGGTTAAGGCCGATGCCAGGCCAAACACCAACATGGCCATTTTCAAGACATATGTCCTGAAAAGGCAGGCTTCTGCTGTGGGCACCAGTGTACGTCCTGCACGTCCACCTGCAACCTCCAGTGCCTCTGTACCTCCAGCCGCAGCCTCCAGTACCTCTGCACCTCCACCTGCAGCCATCCGAACTGGTGTACAGCGGACCGCCACTGTGAAAGCGCTGTTGGCGCATGGCAAACATTTGTCTCCTTCACAGCTGGCGAAAAAACTCGTGTCACCAGTTAAACACTGTGAGTAGGAGTGTGAATATTACATTTTCCCTACAGAAATTGTACACGTATTCATTTATTGTTATGGCAAACCTGTCCACTTGCTGTTTCCAGATCCATTAGTGCAGTCTACTTTACCTTCTCCAGCAGCAGAAACTTTGGCCCGAAGACAGCTTTTCGCTACAGGTAAGTAAGCACCACCTTACATACACTTGTCTCTGTGTATTGGTCACAGTAATAGTTGTAACATTTGTGCTCCAGGCACTTCCGTTTCCACTGCTGAGGATGATGATGAGGAGCTGGTATTTGCTGCATCCCAATGTGAAGCACACAAAAATCAAAAATTTTTAATATTTTTGTTTACAATACAGAATTATGTCACATCATGCCTCAAGTGGGATTTCTTCAAAAGGTTAAGGATGTCCAAAGGTGTCAGTGTATTTATTTGCGTTTCTAAACTTACCCGTTGTTAAACAATCACTAGATAACTTTCTCACACTGCTTGCTATTCTCACTCACTCACTCACTCACTCACTCACTCACTCTTTAGCTCCCCCTGAGCAGACAGGATGGTGGAGAGTCATTGTTCTTATGATGAGAAGAACAGTTTTTCCTTATTGTATATGTGTGCATGCTTCATGTCTGTGCGCATCATTACTGAATTCATCACACCTCATTTTCCTTACTTAATCACAACAGATTCTCATTCTCAAAGAACTGTACTAATTCCATTTTTCTTACATCAATAAAGTGTACGCTGTGTTCTTTGCTTCTTAACACTAGTACCATTTTCTTCACTGTTATGCCTTAATATATTCAAAACGATTATTAACACTCCTCCAAAATTACTGCTTCGCAGGCTGTTTGTGGGCTGCATTTATGGCGTAGTTCTATCAAATCCAACCTTATACCATCCTTATTTTGTTTTTGTTACTGTTTACTCAGAGGCCCCTGCCGGTCCGTCTCCATTGGCGGAAACAGCAAAAACACCAGATCCTCCACATCATCAGCCACCAGCTGAGCTCCCAGGCCACTGGAAAGATCATCTTCCACCTTTCCAGCATGAGTGGATCCGGAACACACTATTTAAGGCCAACCCACGAACCGGCAAGCCAGAACTAGTGTCCCAGCTGAAGCTTTGGTGGTATCCTCCTCAGCCCCCTTTAATTAACAGTCAGCCACCCGCCTCACCAGACCTCTTCTTCTGTCGGCCCCTTTTCTTGTGGATGCCGCTGAAGATGTGGTTATTTCCTCTTGTCTGTGTTCGCCCAGACTGTGGTAGGCACAGGCTAACAGCAGCAGGACTTTACCGCACCGTGCGCAAGGTTTTGGACATCGACGGGTGGTATGACCTTGCCACTGAGTATCTGGAGTGCAAAGGCTGCAAAAAGAAGTATCCTGCCTGGTCCGAGGACATCTTAGGGCAGCTGGATATGGGCCACCGCAGTCAGTTTCCAGCTTTGCTGACATACAGGTAATTCATAATGACAATCATTCATTATTAGGCACTTGTATCTTTTGTGTTTTTTTCTACATCCAAAGCATTTGCATCATTATATTGTTGTTTCCTTAGATACTCATGTGACAACCGGGTGCTGAGGATGATGAGGGAGAGGACACTGGGCAACAGTGTGACTCAGCTGTACAAGAAGCTGACGGAACAGCACAGTGAGGCATGGACACAGCGTGTTCTGCAGTACCTGACTGCCTGCGAACCGTTCACAAGGTCCTCCCTTGTGCAGCCTCCTGTATTTGCTGAGCCTCCCCTTTTACCTGCCCTACCTAAGCCTGTGGCTCTTAGCCGTGTATGCCAGAGATGTTCTGTGGCGACTGCATGAGGTCAAAGCCAAAATAACATCCGTCTTTGGCTCTGTTCTCAAGATGGACTCCACTAAAAAGGTATCACAGTCCTGTTTATATCCAGAAATTTGCCAGATATGGATATATGTGCATACACAATGAATACAGTTTTGTCACCCTTTTATTTTTCCCAATAGGTCACAAAGAAACTCGCAGGTGCTGCTTCAGGTACAGCTGCCTGGTGCACAAATGTGGGGAATGAACACGGCCAAGTCCTCGTCTCTGTGCTTACAGCCGCCGAGGGACATGGACTGGACCCCATGGCAGATGGCCTGATGAAGCGCTACCGGGACGCAGGAGAGGCAGCCCCAAAAGTGATGTACGTGGACAGAGATTGCTGCAGTCAGCATGGCCAGTGTCAGGTGAAGATGATGTTCTCGGAGTGGGTCGAGCTTGAAGTGCGCCTCGACATCTGGCATTTCATGCGGCGATTTGCTGCAGGTGTCACGACAGAGGCTCATCCACTCTACGGGATCTTCATGGCCCGTCTGTCCACGTGCATCTTTCAGTGGGATCCAGAGGATGTGGCTGCACTTCGCCGTGCAAAGGAGGGTGAGCTGGCGGCAAAGAAGACTGGCCACATCTCAGAAAGGGCGGTCAGTGCTCGCATTACCCGGAGAGAGTTGGCACTTCACTGCCGGAGGAGGACCAGGGGGGTGGAGGAGACCACCAGATTGATCGGGTCACTGATTGATCTGTTCGACAGTGCGGACGGGAAGGACACTCTGGGAGTTCCTCTGCTGAATCACGAACGGATCCAGCAGATATGGAAGGAACAGCGGAAGCACGTTCCGTGTATCCAAGACCCAGAGGACTTTCCGCTCTACACGAAGAAGGGGACACTGAAGAAGGGCGGTGTGGAGCTGTGCTGCTACAGGTGTACACGTGGATCTACCTCCTTGGAGTCCTTCCACCTCCACCTAAACCGTTTTATTCCAGGTATTACATACATACGGATTACAAATTTTTTTTGTCAAAAATATAAGCACTATAACTGCTTCCATTACTTTAAAGTAATGTCACATGAATAAATGTCACACTCTACAGTAATACTACAGTTCTTTTCTGATGTCATAAGCATTAACAAAGCTGTATTGCCTGACAAGTCACTAGTAACTATAATTTTTAATGTAATTTAAATTGCGATTACTCACATTCAAAAGTTGTTTATATAATATATGTGTAATATATGTATTTATTATGTATAAATAAAGACACACACACAGTATATGTTTTGAAAATAATTACATGTACATATTTATTATTCATATAATTTATATTATATATAAATATATTTAATATATATACATATATTTTTCTTAAATATATACATGCATGTGTTGTGTAATTGTATTGTAATTATGTAACTCTATTACATGTAACCAGTTACCTCATAGCACCTTTTAGCAATTTTTAGGGACCAGTGCCAGTGATGCGCATTTTCAAGCGTATCTCCTTGAGGGCTTGATGCGTTGGAATGACGACCGGATGGAAGACACCATAAAAGGAGCATCCTCCATCCGGACATATGGCTGTGCCATGAGGGAGGCTGTGGACCGGCTTAGCCAAGCTGTCTTCGGGAAGCCCTGGGATGAGCGCTATCGCCCTCCTGGAGCATATACAGGCAAGAAATTCATTAATTCATGTTTTTTTTTTTTTATAGATCATTTGAATTATTTTTGCAAAACATAAAAATTCATGGATGAACAGGGAGATCACATTTATATATTGTACTATTTTATCTATTTAGCCTTTAATGTATTAGACAAAATGTAAAGAACACTTTCTTTTTTCCCATTTTATTCTTGTAGGTGAATTGCTGGGAATGGAGTACCTTTACAGCCAGACTGGCAAAACACTGACTCCAGTGCTCCAGAACCCAGAGGAGGAAGACAGGCTGGTGGAGTCAGTTGATGACCAGGACCTGCAAGATGAGGGGTTTGACGAAGAGATCACGGAGGACATCACAGTTCCAGTGCTGTATGTGGATGACCCCTGCCGTGATCTTAAAAACAGCCCCTCATCTTTGCCTCTGCCTCAGTCCCCGGCATCACCGGCTGAGCCGTCCACATCATCTGGCGGAGAAGGACAGCATCTTGCCCCTGCCCCTTCAGTGCTGTCACAGCCATCCGACACTGAAGGCAGTCTCTCCGACGAGGCTCAGGTAAGACACTTTAAGGGCTTTATTTAATTTCAATATCATTTTATTCCACTTATATTACCATAAATCTGCATTTACTAGGGAGCAGTCATTGGACCCGATGGCATCGCTGGGTGGGACAAGGTCCAGGAACTGGCTGGTTACCTGGTGGGATTTCGTGAGGCTCCTTACCTCACTGACCTGCAGGTGACAGAGGTCATCCTGCTGTGGACAGCTCTCCCTGACTCTGACAAACAGCGGGTCAACTATCAGCCTCGACATCAGCCTCAGCTGACACATGGGCGGTTTAAAGCACCGAAGCGGACCGGAGTCACACCGGGTGTGGAGAGTGTTAAACGGTGTCTGATTGGACATCCTGGGGGTCCAGCACAGTGGCCCAACACCAGTCGGTTGGTTGAGGCAATTTGTATAAAGCTGTGCACTTTACACAAGTCGCCGACCAAGAAGGCTGGAGTTTGCACCCCCAGGTGGTCTAAAATCCTCACCGATTACCACCACATCCGAGAGCTGGTGCTTAACAGTCCAAGGCTGATGGATGAAACCATGATCCAGCTGTTTGAGCTAAACCAGAAGACACTCATTCAGTGGTAAGCAAGGCACATTATTTGCTTCAAATTAAATGAATACTTCTTAAAACATATTTATAATACAAGTAATTTATTGTCAGGTTTCAGCGGCGGCAGAAGAATCAGGAAATGAGTGTCCTCGCTCAGGGACTGACTTCACCTGACCCAATTGCTGTGGCTGATACGCAGCTTCCTCTGCCGAGGGAAAAATTGGATGAAGCGCCATCGACATCAGGGCCAAAACATCCATTTATCCTTCCGCCAAATCGGGAAGGACAGGCTCCGATCCTGCGACCAGGTCGACGGCCCGCTGCTACCACCACCACGCAGTGCCCCATTGCACCTGCCCCCACAGCATCAGGAGTTGTGCAGCCCATTTCAGCACCTGGGTCATTGTTAGGCACACTAGTCCTTAACCCGGACATGACTGTGTCAGTGGTGATCCCCTCTTCTGGTGCTTCAACATCGAGTGCAGGCCCAGCTCCACCTGCTCCTGCGTCTGATGCTCCTGTGTCCCGTTACACCCAGAGGAACAGGCGCCGACGGGCCGTGGAGGAGGAAAGTGGCGTCCACAAGAGAAAATATGTGCGAGGGGTTACTTTTAACAAATGCAGCAAATGTGGGCAGCCCAAAACTAAAGAGTTTGGCCATAGTCGATATGGCAATGCCACATTTTGCCCGAGTGCCTCAAATGGAAAATCTTTCGATGACTGGTTGGCAGAACAGCGCCAGCTACATAAACCTCCTCAATAAAGACAATCTTTTCTGTATATATTTTGTTTACATGTGCCCACTCTTTCATACTGTTCGATATCCTTCTCAATAAATAATTTATTTTCTGTATATATTTTGTATTTTACACGGGCCCACTCTTTCACATTTTCCGGTATCTTCCTTAATAAATATCTTTTACTGTATATATTTTGTTTATATTACATGGGCCCATTCTTTCATATTTTCTGGTATGTTCCTCAATAAATAATATCGTTCCTGTATATATTTTGTTTTTATTACATGGGCCCACTCCTTCGTATTGTCCTGTATACCCCTCAATAAATATAATAAATGTCTTTTTTTTGTATATATTTATATATATTACATGGGCCCACTTTTTCATATTGTCCTGTATACCCCTCAATACTGTATCCTCCTCAATAAATTATATCTTTTCTGTATATATTATGTGTATGTATATTATGTTCATTTAAATTAAACATTTTACATTTGAACATTTAAAGTGTCTTTTGATCAGATAAATTAAATCTGATAAATGATATCCATCAAATCATGTCCCACATATACAAAAATAATAATAATAATCTTTGAGAAAACATTTTATTCATTAATTTAAACATAAACATGTAATATGCCTTTTAAAAATATTATAAACATAATTAACATAAAACATAAAATCAACTACTGAAACATTTTAATTCGTTTTATTTAACCATAAACATATATCATATATATTTATGTTTATACATATTTACCAAAAAATTATTTTCACAAAATAATAAATATCAATCAACATATTGATATGTCTAGGGCGCGATTTGTGGAAAAAGCAGGTGAGGATGGGGGCGTGTTTTAATACGACGGAAACTGTCAACGTGACGATTCGCTCCAATCGGATCGCGTATTTAACCATAAACATAAACATGTAATATGCCTTTTAAATATAACATACACAAATTAATAAATATCAATCAATATAATGTTATGTCTAGGGTGAGATTTGTAAAAAAAATAAAATAAAAATAAAAACAAGGTGGGATGGGGCGTGTTTTTAATATGACGTAAAGTGTCAACGTGATGATTCACTGTTTCGAATCGCTCCAACCGGATCAAGTATCGCGATTCGCGAATCATTTGATTCAGAACGGGACTTCGACTCAGTCACGCAGACCGCGGGTTCGAATCCAGCCCGCCGAGGGTGACGTGTTTCACATGTAACTAAAACTCATCCATACCGCACAGGAATATTGCCCGAATATTGTTGCAGGGGAAACTTGTCGGCACACTTGCGTTTTCGCGTCTTTTTCGCTTGCGAGAGGGGGGGCTCAAAGATTGGGCTCCTTCTTTTGCGCAGCGAGGGCTCTACCATTTGAGCTAATTCCCCTGGCCGCAGAAGGCAGAATCTTCTCCCTGTTAGGTCCACCACCATTATTGAATCCATTCAAAGGCCCACTTTCATTCCTTTGCCTTTGACCTTGTCTCGAGGTGTGTCATTTCTTCCATTGCAGTTAATTTTTTCTTTCTTTTGTTGTTGCTATTTGTCTTCTTTGCTTTTGGTTATTATGATCGCCGCCAACTTGTTTGTTTTTAGACTCATTTCTTCTAATGCTTGCTTGTTTCATTCAGTGTTTTTAATGTTGTTTTTTGGGCTTTCTTGTTGTTGTTGCTTTATTACAAACGATCCACTTGGCTTTCACAAGATTGTGATCCTGTATCAGAAGTGACTGTTGCGGTCAAGTAAGTCTGCACCCCTGAGGACCGTAACAGGGTGAGTAGAGCAGGGCAGAAACAAGTTTCTCAGAAATCGAGGTGCTTTTTGCCACAAGCGCAGACTTCCGGATGCTCCCTGCATTCAAAGCCACGTGAAGAGCGACGCTCGAGGGCAGGCGGCGGTGCGCCAGCTGCGTGAGCGTGGCTCGTTGGTCTAGGGGTATGATTCTCGCTTTGGGTGCGAGAGGTCCCGGGTTCAAATCCCGGACGAGCCCGTGGTCAGGCTTGGTCCTGAAGCTTTTCTGCCTGCTAAGGGGCCCACGAGCAGTCAGCAAATTTTGGGGAAATTGGGCAGACGTCTGGCCGGAGCCAGGCCGGTTAGCTCACTTGGTTAGAGCGTGGTGCTAATAACGCCAAGGTCGCGGGTTCGATCCCCGTACGGGCCAGCGTCTTTTGTTCTCTGTTAGCTCATCTCTGCTCTTCTCTCAAAGCGACGGGTGGTGTCACGTAAACCCCTGCAGACCAAACCGTTGGGGGGATGTGGCCGAAATAGCTCAGTTGGGAGAGCGTTAGACTGAAGATCTAAAGGTCCCGGGTTTCGGCAGATGCAGCTTTCTTTTGTCTTTTGGTCGAGGGTGGCCAGTGACCAAAACTCACTGGGATACAACCCCTCGCTCTGACTGGTTCCCCCTAGCCGCAACACTATCTACCTCCAGGTCAGCTGTCAAAGAGGCGCTCGTGGTTCCATGGTGTAACGGTTAGCGCTCTGTACTTTGAATCCAGCGATCCGAGTTCAAATCTCGGTGGAACCTGCGTGCCTTCTTGCGGCAGATAAAAACAAAAAAGGCTCAACTTTGTTTTTGTTGCTGGTGAGCCGTAAGCGACTTCTTCTTTGCTTTCCTCTGAGCAGCAGCTTCTCTCGTCAAGGTTCCATGGTGTAATGGTTAGCACTCTGGACTCTGAATCCAGCGATCCGATTTCAAATCTCGGTGGGACCTGCTTTTGCCACGAATGTGCGCAGGGCCCGTTCTGAGAAATCCTTTTGACAGCAGTGGGCCCCAAAGGCTCACGCAACTGCGAGGGTACGTTTCGCACCGCAAAAAGCGCAGTCTGTCTCCTTGGGGACGTGCGCGTAAAAGGGCAGGAGCCCCTTGGAGAATGCGGGCATCGATCCCGCTACCTCTCGCTTGCGCCTACTGCATCCCACCGATTGAGCCAAAGTAAGCCCAAAGTAAGCCCACATGGGCCAATCGCGTTTCTTTCCTGGGCTTACTTTTGACCAATCGCGTTTCTCTCTGGGGCTTACTTTTGATCAATCGGGTTTCTCTCTGGGGCTTACTTTTGACCAATCGCGTTTCTCTCCCGTGGCTCACTTTTGACCAATCGCGTTACTCTCCCGTGGCTCACTTTTGACCAAATTGCTGCGACCGTTTATTATTGTCATCGATCTTTGCAATAGGTAAGGCTAAGGTGTACTTCATTTTTAAATATAATTTAATATCGTTATTTGTTCATAAATAGTGTGTATTTTTGGAAAATAGAACGTGCCAATGTATACGTTAGCATGTATAGCACACGTTTTCTGAAGTATTTGCGAACCTGTAACTTTTTAAATGATAAATACAGAACAAAACATGTCACTACTGATCAGATAGGTTAAAATCATCGACAGTCCTAATTAGCCTACATTACTATGTGTGTATTGTGTGCGAAGAAAAGAATACTAATATTAAAATATTTATTTACTTATATATGTAGAGAGACAGAGAGCTGGGTAACTTACTTACTGTAACTGTAATGACTGTAAGTTAATTCGTTACTAATTCCAAGTTACAAGACAAATTGTAGTTAGTTACTTAACCCATTAACAGTTACATTACACATTTTAGGTAATATAAGTTAGTCAGACTACTTTTACGTTACTTTTAGATTACTTTTGACCTAACTTGTTTATCACATTGATTTAAACAGGGTAATCTTGAAAAAAAGAATAAGAAAATAGATTGTATTTGTTGTTATTAACAACACTAAGTGCATTTAACACATGTTTGTGAAATAACTTGCAGGGAGTTAAATAAAAAACTACTAATTAATTAAACCATAAAAATAATAAATTAAAGTAAATCATTTTAAAATCAATTAAAAATGCACAAAAATGAAATATATTCTTTTTGTTTACCTGCATGTCTTGTGACCATAACCTCATCAGAGGACCAATGAACATGAAAATGTGATAATTATTAAAATATTCAATTTAAGTATGTTAATTAAATATATTAGTTAAAATGTGTGCATGATAATGTGTTTGAAAGACAAAAGCCTTTGTTAAAGGTGGTTAAAAATATCTACAGTGTGATCTTTCAAATAAAAATGAATGTGTTTATCAGTAGTTGATGCAATGTTGAAACACTTTATGCAAACCTGAAATGATTTTTGTAAATCAGTGGTCAAATGCTGTATCTCCACCTGACTAGTGACTGGTCTTTGTGTGAGTGTCCACAAAACTGGAAGACTTTTTTTATGAATATAAGCAGTAGGCTGTTTTAGAAAAGAAATTTAAAAGATCAAAAAGAGGAATTAGGAAGTATATATCAGTTAGGAATAATTTAATGTCATTGTGTAAATAAAATAAAATAAAATCATATAATGCATAAAAAAAGGAACTTTAGTCTGATTCGGAATATTTTAAAATATATATATTTTTTAATCTAAATACAGGTACTTAATTTTTGGATTCTGATTATGTAATTCAGATGAAATAACATGTAATCAGTTACTACCCAGCTCTGCTTATATATATTACTTATATTTGGTAATAATACTAGTGACCTCCTCCGAGCCTAGAATTATTACTAGAAGGAAATTTCAGACTTCATATTTGACTTTACATATATTTGTACATTTATCAGATTCCTGTCCATGTTTATTACCACAGTAATATGGTTTACATGTAGCTTGTTAAATTATCATTACACACTTAACATACAGGTATCTTTCAGTTTGCTAGAGGTAATAGTCTCTTTCTGATCTTCATTACAGAAAATGTATGCTTACCCCTTTTTTCGCCGCCAATCGGCAACATCGTGCCGGCTCCTCATGGCGCCATCGGAGGAGGCGAAGCGCCTTGAAAATATGGAGTCGGGAAGGGCCAAACCCAAGGAGGAGGTGCTGGCAGAGGCCCGTTCTTTTGTCAGCACAAACGGTGGAGACCCCAGTGACCAGTTTTTAGTACTGGCTCACTGCAAACTTCAGTTTGGGAAGTACCAGGGCCAGAGATTTAGATGGCTCCTGGAAAACTCTCTGGGGTACGCAGTGTATTTGGTGCTCAGCATTTCCAAGGAGACAGCGCAGACAACCCCCCTGTCCGAAAATAAACAGCTCTTCCTACAGTACACTTCTCATATCAGAGAGATGGCTGAAGAAGTGGAGAAGTATGAGAGGAAGCAGGAAATGCAAGCAGAAGCCCGAGCATCTGGAGACCAGGGCTGCTTGATGGTGGAGTTTGGTGACTTCCAGGGCCGGTCCATGAAGGAAGTTTATGAGGACCAAAGCAAGGAGGCCCAAGCCCTCATCAGGTACCTGGTTAAGGCCGATGCCAGGCCAAACACCAACATGGCCATTTTCAAGACATATGTCCTGAAAAGGCAGGCTTCTGCTGTGGGCACCAGTGTACGTCCTGCACGTCCACCTGCAACCTCCAGTGCCTCTGTACCTCCAGCCGCAGCCTCCAGTACCTCTGCACCTCCACCTGCAGCCATCCGAACTGGTGTACAGCGGACCGCCACTGTGAAAGCGCTGTTGGCGCATGGCAAACATTTGTCTCCTTCACAGCTGGCGAAAAAACTCGTGTCACCAGTTAAACACTGTGAGTAGGAGTGTGAATATTACATTTTCCCTACAGAAATTGTACACGTATTCATTTATTGTTATGGCAAACCTGTCCACTTGCTGTTTCCAGATCCATTAGTGCAGTCTACTTTACCTTCTCCAGCAGCAGAAACTTTGGCCCGAAGACAGCTTTTCGCTACAGGTAAGTAAGCACCACCTTACATACACTTGTCTCTGTGTATTGGTCACAGTAATAGTTGTAACATTTGTGCTCCAGGCACTTCCGTTTCCACTGCTGAGGATGATGATGAGGAGCTGGTATTTGCTGCATCACAATGTGAAGCACAGCTGAATACAGGTGTGGCATATGACACCAATACAAATGTTATAAGAATGTTTTGTGAAAACACAATGGGAAGCATTAAAAATAAAAATCAAAATTTTTTAATATTTTTGTTTACAATACAGAATTATGTCACATCATGCCTCAAGTGGGATTTCTTCAAAAGGTTAAGGATGTCCAAAGGTGTCAGTGTATTTATTTGCGTTTCTAAACTTACCCGTTGTTAAACAATCACTAGATAACTTTCTCACACTGCTTGCTATTCTCACTCACTCACTCACTCACTCACTCACTCACTCACTCACTCTTTAGCTCCCCCTGAGCAGACAGGATGGTGGAGAGTCATTGTTCTTATGATGAGAAGAACAGTTTTTCCTTATTGTATATGTGTGCATGCTTCATGTCTGTGTGCATCATTACTGAATTCATCACACCTCATTTTCCTTACTTAATCACAACAGATTCTCATTCTCAAAGAACTGTACTAATTCCATTTTTCTTACATCAATAAAGTGTACGCTGTGTTCTTTGCTTCTTAACACTAGTACCATTTTCTTCACTGTTATGCCTTAATATATTCAAAACGATTATTAACACTCCTCCAAAATTACTGCTTCGCAGGCTGTTTGTGGGCTGCATTTATGGCGTAGTTCTATCAAATCCAACCTTATACCATCCTTATTTTGTTTTTGTTACTGTTTACTCAGAGGCCTGTGCCGGTCCGTCTCCATTGGCGGAAACAGCAAAAACACCAGATCCTCCACATCATCAGCCACCAGCTGAGCTCCCAGGCCACTGGAAAGATCATCTTCCACCTTTCCAGCATGAGTGGATCCGGAACACACTATTTAAGGCCAACCCACGAACCGGCAAGCCAGAACTAGTGTCCCAGCTGAAGCTTTGGTGGTATCCTCCTCAGCCCCCTTTAATTAACAGTCAGCCACCCGCCTCACCAGACCTCTTCTTCTGTCGGCCCCTTTTCTTGTGGATGCCGCTGAAGATGTGGTTATTTCCTCTTGTCTGTGTTCGCCCAGACTGTGGTAGGCACAGGCTAACAGCAGCAGGACTTTACCGCACCGTGCGCAAGGTTTTGGACATCGACGGGTGGTATGACCTTGCCACTGAGTATCTGGAGTGCAAAGGCTGCAAAAAGAAGTATCCTGCCTGGTCCGAGGACATCTTAGGGCAGCTGGATATGGGCCACCGCAGTCAGTTTCCAGCTTTGCTGACATACAGGTAATTCATAATGACAATCATTCATTATTAGGCACTTGTATCTTTTGTGTTTTTTTCTACAACCAAAGCATTTGCATCATTATATTGTTGTTTCCTTAGATACTCATGTGACAACCGGGTGCTGAGGATGATGAGGGAGAGGACACTGGGCAACAGTGTGACTCAGCTGTACAAGAAGCTGACGGAACAGCACAGTGAGGCATGGACACAGCGTGTTCTGCAGTACCTGACTGCCTGCGAACCGTTCACAAGGTCCTCCCTTGTGCAGCCTCCTGTATTTGCTGAGCCTCCCCTTTTACCTGCCCTACCTAAGCCTAAGTGGCTCTTAGCCGTGTACGCCAGAGATGTTCTGTGGCGACTGCATGAGGTCAAAGCCAAAATAACATCCGTCTTTGGCTCTGTTCTCAAGATGGACTCCACTAAAAAGGTATCACAGTCCTGTTTATATCCAGAAATTTGCCAGATATGGATATATGTGCATACACAATGAATACAGTTTTGTCACCCTTTTATTTTTCCCAATAGGTCACAAAGAAACTCGCAGATGCTGCTTCAGGTACAGCTGCCTGGTGCACAAATGTGGGGAATGAACACGGCCAAGTCCTCGTCTCTGTGCTTACAGCCGCCGAGGGACATGGACTGGACCCCATGGCAGCTGGCCTGATGAAGCGCTACCGGGACGCAGGAGAGGCAGCCCCAAAAGTGATGTACGTGGACAGAGATTGCTGCAGTCAGCACGGCCAGTGTCAGGTGAAGATGATGTTCTCGGAGTGGGTCGAGCTTGAAGTGCGCCTCGACATCTGGCATTTCATGCGGCGATTTGCTGCAGGTGTCACGACAGAGGCTCATCCACTCTACGGGATCTTCATGGCCCGTCTGTCCACGTGCATCTTTCAGTGGGATCCAGAGGATGTGGCTGCACTTCGCCGTGCAAAGGAGGGTGAGCTGGCGGCAAAGAAGACTGGCCACATCTCAGAAAGGGCGGTCAGTGCTCGCATTACCCGGAGAGAATTGGCACTTCACTGCCGGAGGAGGACCGGGGGGTGGAGGAGACCACCAGATTGATCGGGTCACTGATTGATCTGTTCGACAGTGCGGACGGGAAGGACACTCTGGGAGTTCCTCTGCTGAATCACGAACGGATCCAGCAGATATGGAAGGAACAGCGGAAGCACGTTCTGTGTATCCAAGACCCAGAGGACTTTCCGCTCTACACGAAGAAGGGGACACTGAAGAAGGGCGGTGTGGAGCTGTGCTGCTACAGGTGTGCCCGTGGATCTACCTCCTTGGAGTCCTTCCACCTCCACCTAAACCGTTTTATTCCAGGTATTACATACATACGGATTACAAATTTTTTTTAAAGAAAAGATTGTCTTTATTGAGGAGGTTAATAAAATATAAAATATAAGCACTATAACTGCTTCCATTACTTTAAAGTAATGTCACATGAATAAATGTCACACTCTACAGTAATACTACAGTTCTTTTCTGATGTCATAAGCATTAACAAAGCTGTATTGCCTGACAAATCACTAGTAACTATAATTTTTAATGTAATTTAAATTGCGATTACTCACATTCAAAAGTTGTTTATATAATATTTGTGTAATATATGTATTTATTATGTATAAATAAAGACACACACATACAGTATATATTTTGAAAATAATTACATGTATATATTTATTATTCACATAATTTATATTATATATAAATATATTTAATATATATACATACATTTTTCTTAAATATATACATGCATGTGTTGTGTAATTGTATTGTAATTATGTAACTCTATTACATGTAACCAGTTACCTCATAGCACCTCATGTGAAGTACAAAACTTTTTTGTTTATTTAATTTTTAGGAACCAGTGCCAGTGATGCGCATTTTCAAGCGTATCTCCTTGAGGGCTTGATGCGTTGGAATGATGACCGGATGGAAGATGCCATAAAAGGAGCATCCTCCATCCGGACATATGGCTGTGCCATGAGGGAGGCTGTGGACCGGCTTAGCCAAACTGTCTTCGGGAAGCCCTGGGATGATCGCTATCGCCCTCCTGGAGCATATACAGGCAAGAAATTCATTAATTCATGTTTTTTTTTTTTTTTTAAAGATCATTTGAATTATTCATGGATGAACAGGGAGGTCACATTCATATATTGAACTATTTTATCTGTTTAGCCTTTAATGTATTAGACAAAATGTTAAGAACACTTTCTTTTTTCCCATTTTATTCTTGTAGGTGAATTGCTGGGAATGGAGTACCTTTACAGCCAGACTGGCAAAACACTGACTCCAGTGCTCCAGAACCCAGAGGAGGAAGACAGGCTGGTGGAGGCAGTTGATGACCAGGACCTGCAAGATGAGGGGTTTGACGAAGAGATCACGGAGGACATCACAGTTCCAGTGCTGTATGAGGATGACCCCTGCCGTGATCTTAAAAACAGCCCCTCATCTTTGCCTCTGCCTCAGTCCCCGGCATCACCGGCTGAGCCGTCCACATCATCTGGCGGAGAAGGACAGCATCTTGCCCCTGCCCCTTCAGTGCTGTCACAGCCGTCCGACACTGAAGGCAGTCTCTCCGACGAGGCTCAGGTAAGACACTTTAAGGGCTTTATTTAATTTCAATATCATTTTATTCCACTTATATTACCATAAATCTGCATTTACTAGGGAGCAGTCATTGGACCCGATGGCATCGCTGGGTGGGACAAGGTCCAGGAACTGGCTGGTTACCTGGTGGGATTTCGTGAGGCTCCTTACCTCACTGACCTGCAGGTGACAGAGGTCATCCAGCTGTGGACAGCTCTCCCTGACTCTGACAAACAGCGGGTCAACTATCAGCCTCGACATCAGCCTCAGCTGACACATGGGCGCTTTAAAGCACCGAAGCGGACCGGAGTCACACCGGGTGTGGAGAGTGTTAAACGGTGTCTGATTGGACATCCTGGGGGTCCAGCACAGTGGCCCAACACCAGTCGCTTGGTTGAGGCAATTTGTATCAAGCTGTGTGCTTTACACAAGTTGCCGACCAAGAAGGCTGGAGTTTGCACCCCCAGGTGGTCTAAAATCCTCACCGATTACCACCACATCCGAGAGCTGGTGCTTAACTGTCGAAGGCTGATGGATGAAACAATGATCCAGCTGTTTGAGCTAAACCAGAAGACACTCATTCAGTGGTAAGCAAGGCACATTATTTGCTTCAAATTAAATGAATACTTCTTAAAACATATTTATAATACAAGTAATTTATTGTCAGGTTTCAGCGTCGGCAGAAGAATCAGGAAATGAGTGTCCTCGCTCAGGGACTGACTTCACCTGACCCAATTGCTGTGGCCGATGCGCAGCTTCCTCTGCCAAGGGAAAAATTGGATGAAGCGCCATCGACATCAGGGCCAAAACATCCATTTATCCTTCTGCCAAATCGGGAAGGACAGGCTCCGATCCTGCGGCCAGGTCGACGGCCCGCTGCTACCACCACCACACAGTGCCCCATTGCACCTGCCCCCACAGCATCAGAAGTAGTGCAGCCCATTTCAGCACCTGGGTCATTGTTAGGCACACTAGTCCTTAACCCGGACATGACTGTGTCAGTGGTGATCCCCTCTTCTGGTGCTTCAACATCGAGTGCAGGCCCAGCTCCACCTGCTCCTGCGTCTGATGCTCCTGTGTCCCGTTACACCCAGAGGAACAGGCGTCGACGGGCCCTGGAGGAGGAAAGCGGCGTCCACAAGAGAAAGTATGTGCGAGGGGTTACTTTTAACAGATGCAGCAAATGTGGGCAGCCCAAAACTAAAGAGTTCGGCCATAGTCGATATGGCAATGCCACATTTTGCCCAAGTGCCTCAAATGGAAAATCTTTCGATGACTGGTTGGCAGAACAGCGCCAGCTACATAAACCTCCTCAATAAAGACAATCTTTTCTGAATATATTTTGTTTACATGTGCCCACTCTTTCATACTGTTCGGTATCCTCCTCAATAAATAATTTATTTTCTGTATATATTTTGTATTTTACACGGGCCCACTCTTTCACATTTTCCGGTATCTTCCTTAATAAATATCTTTTACTGTATATATTTTGTTTATATTACATGGGCCCATTCTTTCATATTTTCTGGTATGTTCCTCAATAAATAATATCGTTCCTGTATATATTTTGTTTTTATTACATGGGCCCACTCCTTCATATTGTCCTGTATACCCCTCAATAAATATAATAAATGTCTTTTTTTTTGTATTTATATATATTACACGGGCCCACTTTTTCATATTGTCCTGTATACCCCTCAATACTGTATCCTCCTCAATAAATTATATCTTTTCTGTATATATTATGTGTATGTATATTATGTTCATTTAAATTCAACATTTTACATTTGAACATTTAAAGTGTCTTTTGATCAGATAAATTAAATCTGATAAATGATATCCATCAAATCATGTCCCACATATACAAAAAAAAAATAATAATCTTTGAGAAAACATTTTATTCATTAATTTAAACATACACAAGTAATATGCCTTTTAAAAATATTATAAACATAATTAACATAAAACATAAAATCAACTACTTAACATATCAACATTTTAATTCGTTTTATTTAACCATAAACATATATCATATACATTTATGTTTATACATATTTACCAAAAAATTATTTTCACAAAATAATAAATATCAATCAACATATTGATATGTCTAGGGCGCGATTTGTGGAAAAAGCAGGTGAGGATGGGGGCGTGTTTTAATACGACGGAAACTGTCAACGTGACGATTCGCTCCAATCGGATCGCGTATTTAACCATAAACATAAACATGTAATATGCCTTTTAAAAATAACATACACAAATTAATAAATATCAATCAATATAATGTTATGTCTAGGGCGAGATTTGTAAAAAATAAAATAAAAATAAAAACAAGGTGGGATGGGGCGTGTTTTTAATACGACGTAAAGTGTCAACGTGATGATTCACTGTTTCGAATCAGTCCAACCGGATCAAGTTTCGCGATTCGCGAATCATTTGATTCAGAACGGGACTTCGACTCAGTCGCGCAGACCGCGGGTTCGAATCCAGCCCGCCGAGGGTGACGTGTTTCACATGTAACTAAAACTCATCCATACCGCACAGGAATATAGCCCGAATATTGTTGCAGGGGAAACTTGTCGGCACAATTGCGTTTTCGCGTCTTTTTCGCTTGCGAGGGGGGGCTCAAAGATTGGGCTCCTTCTTATGCTAAGCGAGCGCTCTACCATTTGAGCTAATTCCCCTGGCCGCAGAAGGCAGAATCTTCTCCCTGTTAGGTCCACCACCATTATTGAATCCATTCAAAGGCCCACTTTCATTCCTTTGCCTTTGACCTTGTCTCGAGGTGTGTCATTTCTTCCATTGCAGTTAATTTTTTCTTTCTTTTGTTGTTGCTATTTGTCTTCTTTGCTTTTGGTTATTATGATCGCCGCCAACTTGTTTGTTTTTAGACTCATTTCTTCTAATGCTTGCTTGTTTCATTCAGTGTTTTTAATGTTGTTTTTAGGGCTTTCTTGTTGTTGTTGCTTTATTACAAACGATCTACTTGGCTTTCACAAGATTGTGATCCTGTATCAGAAGTGACTGTTGCGGTCAAGTAAGTCTGCACCCCTGAGGACCGTAACAGGGTGAGTAGAGCAGGGCAGAAACAAGTTTCTCAGAAATCGAGGTGCTTTTTGCCACAAGCACAGATTTCCGGATGCTCCCTGCATTCAAAGCCACGTGAAGAGCGACACTCGAGGGCAGGCGGCGGTGCGCCAGCTGCGTGAGCGTGGCTCGTTGGTCTAGGGGTATGATTCTCGCTTTGGGTGCGAGAGGTCCCGGGTTCAAATCCCGGATGAGGCCGTGGTCAGGCTTGGTCCTGAAGCTTTTCTGCCTGCTAAGGGGCCCACGAGCAGTCAGCAAATTTTGGGGAAATTGGGCAGACGTCTGGCCGGAGCCAGGCCGGTTAGCTCACTTGGTTAGAGCGTGGTGCTAATAACGCCAAGGTCGCGGGTTCGATCCCCGTACGGGCCAGCGTCTTTTGTTCTCTGTTAGCTCGTCTCTGCTCTTCTCTCAAAGCGACGGGTGGTGTCACGTAAACCCCTGCAGACCAAACCGTTGGGGGGATGTGGCCGAAATAGCTCAGTTGGGAGAGCGTTAGACTGAAGATCTAAAGGTCCCTGGTTCAATACCGGGTTTCGGCAGATGCAGCTTTCTTTTGTCTTTTGGTCGAGGGTGGCCAGTGACCAAAACTCACTGGGATACAACCCCTCGCTCTGACTGGTTCCCCCTAGCCGCAACACTATCTACCTCCAGGTCAGCTGTCAAAGAGGCGCTCGTGGTTCCATGGTGTAACGGTTAGCACTCTGGACTTTGAATCCAGCGATCCGAGTTCAAATCTCGGTGGAACCTGCGTGCCTTCTTGCGGCAGATAAAAACAAAAAAGGTTCAACTTTGTTTTTGTTGCTGGTGAGCCGTAAGCGACTTCCTCTGGACTCTGAATCCAGCGATCCGATTTCAAATCTCGGTGGGACCTGCTTTTGCCACGAATGTGCGCAGGGCCCGTTCTGAGAAATCCTTTTGACAGCAGTGGGCCCCAAAGGCTCACGCAACTGCGAGGGTACGTTTCGCACCGCAAAAAGCGCAGTCTGTCTCCTTGGGGACGTGCGCGTAAAAGGGCAGGAGCCCCTTGGAGAATGCGGGCATCGATCCCGCTACCTCTCGCTTGCGCCTACTGCATCCCACCGATTGAGCCAAAGTAAGCCCAAAGTAAGCCCACATGAGCCAATCGCGTTTCTCTCCTGGGCTTACTTTTGACCAATCACGTTTCTCTCCTGGGCTTACTTTTGACCAATCGCGTTTCTCTCTGGGGCTTACTTTTGATCAATCGGGTTTCTCTCTGGGGCTTACTTTTGACCAATCGCGTTTCTCTCCCGTGGCTCACTTTTGACCAATCGCGTTACTCTCCCGTGGCTCACTTTTGACCAATCGCTGCGACCGTTTATTATTGTCATCGATCTTTGCAATAGGTAAGGCTAAGGTGTACTTCATTTTTAAATATAATTTAATATCGTTATTTGTTCATAAATAGTGTGTATTTTTGGAAAATAGAACGTGCCAATGTATACGTTAGCATGTATAGCACACGTTTTCTGAAGTATTTGCGAACCTGTAACTTTTTAAATGATAAATACAGAACAAAACATGTCGCTACTGATCAGATAGGTTAAAATCATCGACAGTCCTAATTAGCCTACATTACTATGTGTGTATTGTGTGCGAAGAAAAGAATACTAATATTAAAATATTTATTTACTTATATATGTAGAGAGACAGAGAGCTGGGTAACTTACTTACTGTAACTGTAATGACTGTAAGTTAATTCGTTACTAATTCCAAGTTACAAGACAACTTAACTCATAGTTACTTAACCCATTAACAGTTACATTACACATTTTAGGTAATATAAGTTAGTCAGACTACTTTTACGTTACTTTTAGATTACTTTTGACCTAACTTGTTTATCACATTGATTTAAACAGGGTAATCTTGAAAAAAAGAATGAGAAAATAGATTGTATTTGTTGTTATTAACAACACTAAGTGCATTTAACACATGTTTGTGAAATAACTGCAGGGAGTTAAATAAAAAACTACTAATTAATTAAACCATAAAAATAATAAATTAAAGTAAATCATTTTAAAATCAATTAAAAATGCACAAAAATGAAATATATTCTTTTTGTTTACCTGCATGTCTTGTGACCATAACCTCATCAGAGGACCAATGAACATGAAAATGTGATAATTATTAAAATATTCAATTTAAGTATGTTAATTAAATATATTAGTTAAAATGTGTGCATGATAATGTGTTTGAAAGACAAAAGCCTTTGTTAAAGGTGGTTAAAATATCTACAGTGTGATCTTTCAAATAAAAATGAATGTGTTTATCAGTAGTTGATGCAATGTTGAAACACTTTATGCAAACCTGAAATGATTTTTGTAAATCAGTGGTCAAATGCTGTATCTCCACCTGACTAGTGACTGGTCTTTGTGTGAGTGTCCACAAAACTGGAAGACTTTTTTTATGAATATAAGCAGTAGGCTGTTTTAGAAAAGAAATTTAAAAGATCAAAAAGAGGAATTAGGAAGTATATATCAGTTAGGAATAATTTAATGTCATTGTGTAAATAAAATAAAATAAAATCATATAATGCATAAAAAAAGGAACTTTAGTCTGATTCGGAATATTTTAAAATATATATATTTTTTAATCTAAATACAGGTACTTAATTTTTGGATTCTGATTATGTAATTCAGATGAAATAACATGTAATCAGTTACTACCCAGCTCTGCTTATATATATTACTTATATTTGGCAATAATACTAGTGACCTCCTCCGAGCCTAGAATTATTACTAGAAGGAAATTTCAGACTTCATATTTGACTTGACATATATTTGTACATATATCAGATTCCTGTCCATGTTTATTACCACAGTAATATGGTTTACATGTAGCTTGTTAAATTATCATTACACACTTAACATACAGGTATCTTTCAGTTTGCTAGAGGTAATAGTCTCTTTCTGATCTTCATTACAGAAAATGTATGCTTACCCCTTTTTTCGCCGCCAATCGGCAACATCGTGCCGGCTCCTCATGGCGCCATCGGAGGAGGCGAAGCGCCTTGAAAATATGGAGTCGGGAAGGGCCAAACCCAAGGAGCAGGTGCTGGCAGAGTCCCGTTCTTTTGTCAGCACAAACGGTGGAGACCCCAGTGACCAGTTTTTAGTACTGGCTCACTGCAAACTTCAGTTTGGGAAGTACCAGGGCCAGAGATTTAGATGGCTCCTGGAAAACTCTCTGGGGTACGCAGTGTATTTGGTGCTCAGCATTTCCAAGGAGACAGCGCAGACAACCCCCCTGTCCGAAAATAAACAGCTCTTCCTACAGTACACTTCTCATATCAGAGAGATGGCTGAAGAAGTGGAGAAGTATGAGAGGAAGCAGGAAATGCAAGCAGAAGCCCGAGCATCTGGAGACCAGGGCTGCTTGATGGTGGAGTTTGGTGACTTCCAGGGCCGGTCCATGAAGGAAGTTTATGAGGACCAAAGCAAGGAGGCCCAAGCCCTCATCAGGTACCTGGTTAAGGCCGATGCCAGGCCAAACACCAACATGGCCATTTTCAAGACATATGTCCTGAAAAGGCAGGCTTCTGCTGTGGGCACCAGTGTACGTCCTGCACGTCCACCTGCAACCTCCAGTGCCTCTGTACCTCCAGCCGCAGCCTCCAGTACCTCTGCACCTCCACCTGCAGCCATCCGAACTGGTGTACAGCGGACCGCCACTGTGAAAGCGCTGTTGGCGCATGGCAAACATTTGTCTCCTTCACAGCTGGCGAAAAAACTCGTGTCACCAGTTAAACACTGTGAGTAGGAGTGTGAATATTACATTTTCCCTACAGAAATTGTACACGTATTCATTTATTGTTATGGCAAACCTGTCCACTTGCTGTTTCCAGATCCATTAGTGCAGTCTACTTTACCTTCTCCAGCAGCAGAAACTTTGGCCCGAAGACAGCTTTTCGCTACAGGTAAGTAAGCACCACCTTACATACACTTGTCTCTGTGTATTGGTCACAGTAATAGTTGTAACATTTGTGCTCCAGGCACTTCCGTTTCCACTGCTGAGGATGATGATGAGGAGCTGGTATTTGCTGCATCCCAATGTGAAGCACACAAAAATCAAAATTTTTTAATATTTTTGTTTACAATACAGAATTATGTCACATCATGCCTCAAGTGGGATTTCTTCAAAAGGTTAAGGATGTCCAAAGGTGTCAGTGTATTTATTTGCGTTTCTAAACTTACCCGTTGTTAAACAATCACTAGATAACTTTCTCACACTGCTTGCTATTCTCACTCACTCACTCACTCACTCACTCTTTAGCTCCCCCTGAGCAGACAGGATGGTGGAGAGTCATTGTTCTTATGATGAGAAGAACAGTTTTTCCTTATTGTATATGTGTGCATGCTTCATGTCTGTGCGCATCATTACTGAATTCATCACACCTCATTTTCCTTACTTAATCACAACAGATTCTCATTCTCAAAGAACTGTACTAATTCCATTTTTCTTACATCAATAAAGTGTACGCTGTGTTCTTTGCTTCTTAACACTAGTACCATTTTCTTCACTGTTATGCCTTAATATATTCAAAACGATTATTAACACTCCTCCAAAATTACTGCTTCGCAGGCTGTTTGTGGGCTGCATTTATGGCGTAGTTCTATCAAATCCAACCTTATACCATCCTTATTTTGTTTTTGTTACTGTTTACTCAGAGGCCCCTGCCGGTCCGTCTCCATTGGCGGAAACAGCAAAAACACCAGATCCTCCACATCATCAGCCACCAGCTGAGCTCCCAGGCCACTGGAAAGATCATCTTCCACCTTTCCAGCATGAGTGGATCCGGAACACACTATTTAAGGCCAACCCACGAACCGGCAAGCCAGAACTAGTGTCCCAGCTGAAGCTTTGGTGGTATCCTCCTCAGCCCCCTTTAATTAACAGTCAGCCACCCGCCTCACCAGACCTCTTCTTCTGTCGGCCCCTTTTCTTGTGGATGCCGCTGAAGATGTGGTTATTTCCTCTTGTCTGTGTTCGCCCAGACTGTGGTAGGCACAGGCTAACAGCAGCAGGACTTTACCGCACCGTGCGCAAGGTTTTGGACATCGACGGGTGGTATGACCTTGCCACTGAGTATCTGGAGTGCAAAGGCTGCAAAAAGAAGTATCCTGCCTGGTCCGAGGACATCTTAGGGCAGCTGGATATGGGCCACCGCAGTCAGTTTCCAGCTTTGCTGACATACAGGTAATTCATAATGACAATCATTCATTATTAGGCACTTGTATCTTTTGTGTTTTTTTCTACATCCAAAGCATTTGCATCATTATATTGTTGTTTCCTTAGATACTCATGTGACAACCGGGTGCTGAGGATGATGAGGGAGAGGACACTGGGCAACAGTGTGACTCAGCTGTACAAGAAGCTGACGGAACAGCACAGTGAGGCATGGACACAGCGTGTTCTGCAGTACCTGACTGCCTGCGAACCGTTCACAAGGTCCTCCCTTGTGCAGCCTCCTGTATTTGCTGAGCCTCCCCTTTTACCTGCCCTACCTAAGCCTGTGGCTCTTAGCCGTGTATGCCAGAGATGTTCTGTGGCGACTGCATGAGGTCAAAGCCAAAATAACATCCGTCTTTGGCTCTGTTCTCAAGATGGACTCCACTAAAAAGGTATCACAGTCCTGTTTATATCCATAAATTTGCCAGATATGGATATATGTGCATACACAATGAATACAGTTTTGTCACCCTTTTATTTTTCCCAATAGGTCACAAAGAAACTCGCAGGTGCTGCTTCAGGTACAGCTGCCTGGTGCACAAATGTGGGGAATGAACACGGCCAAGTCCTCGTCTCTGTGCTTACAGCCGCCGAGGGACATGGACTGGACCCCATGGCAGATGGCCTGATGAAGCGCTACCGGGACGCAGGAGAGGCAGCCCCAAAAGTGATGTACGTGGACAGAGATTGCTGCAGTCAGCATGGCCAGTGTCAGGTGAAGATGATGTTCTCGGAGTGGGTCGAGCTTGAAGTGCGCCTCGACATCTGGCATTTCATGCGGCGATTTGCTGCAGGTGTCACGACAGAGGCTCATCCACTCTACGGGATCTTCATGGCCCGTCTGTCCACGTGCATCTTTCAGTGGGATCCAGAGGATGTGGCTGCACTTCGCCGTGCAAAGGAGGGTGAGCTGGCGGCAAAGAAGACTGGCCACATCTCAGAAAGGGCGGTCAGTGCTCGCATTACCCGGAGAGAGTTGGCACTTCACTGCCGGAGGAGGACCAGGGGGGTGGAGGAGACCACCAGATTGATCGGGTCACTGATTGATCTGTTCGACAGTGCGGACGGGAAGGACACTCTGGGAGTTCCTCTGCTGAATCACGAACGGATCCAGCAGATATGGAAGGAACAGCGGAAGCACGTTCCGTGTATCCAAGACCCAGAGGACTTTCCGCTCTACACGAAGAAGGGGACACTGAAGAAGGGCGGTGTGGAGCTGTGCTGCTACAGGTGTACACGTGGATCTACCTCCTTGGAGTCCTTCCACCTCCACCTAAACCGTTTTATTCCAGGTATTACATACATACGGATTACAAATTTTTTTTGTCAAAAATATAAGCACTATAACTGCTTCCATTACTTTAAAGTAATGTCACATGAATAAATGTCACACTCTACAGTAATACTACAGTTCTTTTCTGATGTCATAAGCATTAACAAAGCTGTATTGCCTGACAAGTCACTAGTAACTATAATTTTTAATGTAATTTAAATTGCGATTACTCACATTCAAAAGTTGTTTATATAATATATGTGTAATATATGTATTTATTATGTATAAATAAAGACACACACACAGTATATGTTTTGAAAATAATTACATGTACATATTTATTATTCATATAATTTATATTATATATAAATATATTTAATATATATACATATATTTTTCTTAAATATATACATGCATGTGTTGTGTAAATGTATTGTAATTATGTAACTCTATTACATGTAACCAGTTACCTCATAGCACCTTTTAGCAATTTTTAGGGACCAGTGCCAGTGATGCGCATTTTCAAGCGTATCTCCTTGAGGGCTTGATGCGTTGGAATGACGACCGGATGGAAGACACCATAAAAGGAGCATCCTCCATCCGGACATATGGCTGTGCCATGAGGGAGGCTGTGGACCGGCTTAGCCAAGCTGTCTTCGGGAAGCCCTGGGATGAGCGCTATCGCCCTCCTGGAGCATATACAGGCAAGAAATTCATTAATTCATGTTTTTTTTTTTTATAGATCATTTGAATTATTTTTGCAAAACATAAAAATTCATGGATGAACAGGGAGATCACATTTATATATTGTACTATTTTATCTATTTAGCCTTTAATGTATTAGACAAAATGTAAAGAACACTTTCTTTTTTCCCATTTTATTCTTGTAGGTGAATTGCTGGGAATGGAGTACCTTTACAGCCAGACTGGCAAAACACTGACTCCAGTGCTCCAGAACCCAGAGGAGGAAGACAGGCTGGTGGAGTCAGTTGATGACCAGGACCTGCAAGATGAGGGGTTTGACGAAGAGATCACGGAGGACATCACAGTTCCAGTGCTGTATGTGGATGACCCCTGCCGTGATCTTAAAAACAGCCCCTCATCTTTGCCTCTGCCTCAGTCCCCGGCATCACCGGCTGAGCCGTCCACATCATCTGGCGGAGAAGGACAGCATCTTGCCCCTGCCCCTTCAGTGCTGTCACAGCCATCCGACACTGAAGGCAGTCTCTCCGACGAGGCTCAGGTAAGACACTTTAAGGGCTTTATTTAATTTCAATATCATTTTATTCCACTTATATTACCATAAATCTGCATTTACTAGGGAGCAGTCATTGGACCCGATGGCATCGCTGGGTGGGACAAGGTCCAGGAACTGGCTGGTTACCTGGTGGGATTTCGTGAGGCTCCTTACCTCACTGACCTGCAGGTGACAGAGGTCATCCTGCTGTGGACAGCTCTCCCTGACTCTGACAAACAGCGGGTCAACTATCAGCCTCGACATCAGCCTCAGCTGACACATGGGCGGTTTAAAGCACCGAAGCGGACCGGAGTCACACCGGGTGTGGAGAGTGTTAAACGGTGTCTGATTGGACATCCTGGGGGTCCAGCACAGTGGCCCAACACCAGTCGGTTGGTTGAGGCAATTTGTATAAAGCTGTGCACTTTACACAAGTCGCCGACCAAGAAGGCTGGAGTTTGCACCCCCAGGTGGTCTAAAATCCTCACCGATTACCACCACATCCGAGAGCTGGTGCTTAACAGTCCAAGGCTGATGGATGAAACCATGATCCAGCTGTTTGAGCTAAACCAGAAGACACTCATTCAGTGGTAAGCAAGGCACATTATTTGCTTCAAATTAAATGAATACTTCTTAAAACATATTTATAATACAAGTAATTTATTGTCAGGTTTCAGCGGCGGCAGAAGAATCAGGAAATGAGTGTCCTCGCTCAGGGACTGACTTCACCTGACCCAATTGCTGTGGCTGATACGCAGCTTCCTCTGCCGAGGGAAAAATTGGATGAAGCGCCATCGACATCAGGGCCAAAACATCCATTTATCCTTCCGCCAAATCGGGAAGGACAGGCTCCGATCCTGCGACCAGGTCGACGGCCCGCTGCTACCACCACCACGCAGTGCCCCATTGCACCTGCCCCCACAGCATCAGGAGTTGTGCAGCCCATTTCAGCACCTGGGTCATTGTTAGGCACACTAGTCCTTAACCCGGACATGACTGTGTCAGTGGTGATCCCCTCTTCTGGTGCTTCAACATCGAGTGCAGGCCCAGCTCCACCTGCTCCTGCGTCTGATGCTCCTGTGTCCCGTTACACCCAGAGGAACAGGCGCCGACGGGCCGTGGAGGAGGAAAGTGGCGTCCACAAGAGAAAATATGTGCGAGGGGTTACTTTTAACAAATGCAGCAAATGTGGGCAGCCCAAAACTAAAGAGTTTGGCCATAGTCGATATGGCAATGCCACATTTTGCCCGAGTGCCTCAAATGGAAAATCTTTCGATGACTGGTTGGCAGAACAGCGCCAGCTACATAAACCTCCTCAATAAAGACAATCTTTTCTGTATATATTTTGTTTACATGTGCCCACTCTTTCATACTGTTCGATATCCTTCTCAATAAATAATTTATTTTCTGTATATATTTTGTATTTTACACGGGCCCACTCTTTCACATTTTCCGGTATCTTCCTTAATAAATATCTTTTACTGTATATATTTTGTTTATATTACATGGGCCCATTCTTTCATATTTTCTGGTATGTTCCTCAATAAATAATATCGTTCCTGTATATATTTTGTTTTTATTACATGGGCCCACTCCTTCGTATTGTCCTGTATACCCCTCAATAAATATAATAAATGTCTTTTTTTTGTATATATTTATATATATTACATGGGCCCACTTTTTCATATTGTCCTGTATACCCCTCAATACTGTATCCTCCTCAATAAATTATATCTTTTCTGTATATATTATGTGTATGTATATTATGTTCATTTAAATTAAACATTTTACATTTGAACATTTAAAGTGTCTTTTGATCAGATAAATTAAATCTGATAAATGATATCCATCAAATCATGTCCCACATATACAAAAAAAATAATAATAATCTTTGAGAAAACATTTTATTCATTAATTTAAACATAAACATGTAATATGCCTTTTAAAAATATTATAAACATAATTAACATAAAACATCAAATCAACTACTGAAACATTTTAATTCGTTTTATTTAACCATAAACATATATCATATACATATGTTTATACATATTTACCAAAAAAATTTTTTCACAAAATAATAAATATCAGTCAACATATTGATATGTCTAGGGACCGATTTGTGGAAAAAGCAGGTGAGGATGGGGGCGTGTTTTAAGACGACGGAAACTGTCAACGTGACGATTCGCTCCAATCGGATCGCGTATTTAACCATAAACATAAACATGTAATATGCCTTTTAAAAATAACATACACAAATTAATAAATATCAATCAATATAATGTTATGTCTAGGGTGAGATTTGTAAAAAATAAAATAAAAATAAAAACAAGGTGGGATGGGGCGTGTTTTTAATACGACGTAAAGTGTCAACGTGATGATTCACTGTTTGGAATCAGTCCAACCGGATCAAGTTTCGCGATTCGCGAATCATTTGATTCAGAACGGGACTTCGACTCAGTCGCGCAGACCGCGGGTTCGAATCCAGCCCGCCGAGGGTGACGTGTTTCACATGTAACTAAAACTCATCCATACCGCATAAGAATATAGCCCGAATATTGTTGAAGGGGAAACTTGTCGGCACACTTGCGTTTTCGCGTCTTTTTCACTTGCGAGGGGGGGCTCAAAGATTGGGCTCCTTCTTTTGCGCAGCTAGCGCTCTACCATTTGAGCTAATTCCCCTGGCCGCAAATGGCAGAATCTTCTCCCTGTTAGGTCCATCACCATTATTAAATCCATTCAAAGGCCCACTTTCATTCCTTTGCCTTTGACCTTTTCTCGAGGTGTGTCATTTCTTCCATTGCAGTTAATTTTTTCTTTCTTTTGTTGTTGCTATTTGTCTTCTTTGCTTTTGGTTATTATGATCGCCGCCAACTTGTTTGTTTTTAGACTCATTTCTTCTAATGATTGCTTGTTTCATTCAGTGTTTTTAATGATACAATATCTAATAAAGAGAGACTGGCTTTGAAGACAAAGTTTTGGTTAGTCCAAACCTGCCAAAGGCAAAGGGGGCACCCGGCTTTGAACCGGGGAACTCTTGATCTGCAGTCAAATGCTCAACCACTGAGCGATACCCCCATAAAATGTGTTACCTGAAAATAGTGGGAAAAAAATTACTTACTTTAATGAGACAATAACTAGTAAAGACAGTCTGGCTTTGAAGACAAAGTTTTGGTTAGTCCAAACCTGCCAAAGCGGGCACCCGGATTTGAACCGGGGACCTCTTGATCTGCAGTCAAATGCTCTACCACTGAGCTATACCCCCACACAACAACTTGTCTGAAAATAGTAAAAAAAAATAATAATAAAAAAAAATAAAAAAAATAAAAATAAAAAAATAAAAAACCTTCCTTTAAAGAGACAATATCTAATAAAGACAGTCTGGCTTTGAAGACAAAGTTTTAGTAAGTCCAAACCTGCAAACTCCAAAGGGGGCACCCGGATTTGAACCGGAGACCTCTTGATCTGCAGTCAAATGCTCTACCACTGAGCTATACCGCCATATAATGCATTGCCTGAAAATAGTGGGAAAAAAAATGACTTACTTTAATGAGACAATATCTAATAAAGACAGTCTGGCTTTGAAGACAAAGTTTTGGTAAGTCCAAACCTGCAAACTCCAAAGGGGGCAGCCGGATTTGAACCGGGGACCTCTTGATCTGCAGTCAAATGCTCTACCACTGAGCTA
>NC_133380.1:29363058-29373058 GCF_049309525.1 Garra rufa
GACAAAGTTTTGGTTAGTCCAAACCTGCCAAGTCCAAAGTGGGCACTCGGATTTGAATTGGGGACCTCTTGATCTGTAGTCAAATGCTCTACCACTGAGCTATACCCCCACAAAACACCTTGTCTGAAAATAGTAAAAAAAAAAAAAAACTTCCTTTAAAGAGACAATATCTAATAAAGACAGTCTGGCTTTGAAGACAAAGTTTTGGTATGTCCAAACCTGCCAAATGCTCTACCACTGAGCTATACCCCCACAAAATGCATTGCCTGAAAATAGTGAAAAAAATTACTTACTTTAATGAGACAATATCTAATAAAGAAGACAAAGTTTTGGTTAGTCCAAACCTGCCAAAGGCAAAGGGGGCACCCGGATTTGAACCGGAGACCTCTTGATCTGCAGTCAAATGCTCTACCACTGAGCTATACCCCCACAAAACACCTTCTCTGAAAATAGTAAAAAAAAAAAAAAAAAAAAATTAATAAATAAAAATAAAAAAATAAAAACCTTCCTTTAAAGAGAGAATATCTAATAAAGGCAGTCTGGCTTTATAGTGCTTATAGTGCTCAAAGGGGGCACCCGGATTTGAACCGGAGACCTCTTGATCTGCAGTTAAATGCTCTACCACTGAGCTATACCCCCATATAATGCATTGCCTGAAAATAGTGGGAAAAAAATGACTTACTTTAATGAGACAATATCTAATAAAGACAGTCTGGCTTTGAAGACAAAGTTTTGGTAAATCCAAACCTGCAAACTCCAAAGGGGGCAGCCGGATTTGAACCGGGGACCTCTTGATCTGCAGTCAAATGCTCTACCACTGAGCTATACCCCAACACAACACCTTGTCTGAAAATAGTAAAAAAAAAAAAAAAAAAACTTCCTTTAAAGAGACAATATCTAATAAAGACAGTCTGGCTTTGAAGACAAAGTTTTGGTAAGTCCAAACCTGCAAACTCCAAAGGGGGCACCCGGATTTGAACCGGGGACCTCTTGATCTGCAGTCAAATGCTCTACCACTGAGCTATACCCCCATAAAAAATGCTGTCTTAAAATAATGAAAAAAAAAAATAATTCCTTCAATGAGACAATAACTAATAAAGACAGTCTGGCTTTGAAGACAAAGTTTTGGTAAGTCCAAACCTGCCAAATGCTCTACCACTGAGCTATACCCCCACAAAATGCATTGCCTGAAAATAGTGAAAAAAATTACTTACTTTAATGAGACAATATCTAATAAAGAGAGACTGGCTTTGAAGACAAAGTTTTGGTTAGTCCAAACCTGCCAAAGGCAAAGGGGGCACCGGGATTTGAACCGGGGAACGCTTGATCTGCAGTCAAATGCTCTACCACTGAGATATACCCCCATAAAATGCATTGCCTGAAAATAGTGGGGAAAAAAAATACTTACTTTAATGAGACAATAACTAATAAAGACAGTCTGGCTTTGAAGACAAAGTTTTGGTAAGTCCAAACCTGCTAACTCCAAAGGGGGCACCCGGATTTGAGCCGGGGACCTCTTGATCTGCAGTCAAATGCTCTACCACTGAGCTATACCCCCACAAAACACCTTGTCTGAAAATAGTAAAAAAAACAAAAAAAAAAAAACCTTCCTTTAAATAGACAATATCTAATAAAGATAGTCTGGCTTTGAAGACAACGTTTTGGTTAGTCCAAACCTGCCAAGTCCAAAGTTGGCAAAAAGATTTGAATCAGGACCTTCTTGATTTGCAGTTAAATCCTCTACCACTGAGTTATAACGTCAAAAAGAGGTCTTTGCAAAACCAGTGAAAGAAGATAACGCCCTTCAATGTCACAACATATGACAAAGACAGTCTGGCTTTGAAGACATAGCTTTGGTTAGTCCAAAGCAACCAAATCCAAAGGGTGCACCCAGATTTGAAACAAGGACCTCTTGATCTACTGTCAAATGCTCTACCGATGAGTTATACACCCACAAAACGCCTTGTCTGAAAATAGTAAAAATAAATAAATAAATAAATAAAAAAACTTCCTTTAAAGAGACAATATCTAATAAAGATAGTCTGGCTTTGAAGACAAAGTTTTGGTAAGTCCAAACCTGCAAACTCCAAAGGGGTCACCCGGATTTGAACCGGGGACCTCTTGATCTGCAGTCAAATGCTCTACCACTGAGCTATACCCCCACAAAACACCTTGTCTGAAAATAGTAAAAAAAAAAAAACTTCCTTTAAAGAGACAATATCTAATAAAGACAGTCTGGCTTTGAAGACAAAGTTTTGGTAAGTCCAAACCTGCAAACTCTAAAGCGGACATCTAGATTTGAAGCGGGGACCTCTTGATCTGCAGTCAAATGCACTACCACTGAGCTATACCCCCACAAAAAGTGCTGTTTTAAAATAATGAAAAAATAATAATTCCTTCAATGAGACAATAACTAATAAAGACAGTCTGGCTTTGAAGACAAAGTTTTGGTAAGTCCAAACCTGCCAAATGCTCTACCACTGAGCTATACCCACACAAAATGCATCGCCTGAAAATAGTGAAAAAAATTACTTACTTTAATGAGACAATATCTAATAAAGCTAGTCTGGCTTTGAAGACAAAGTTTTGGTTAGTCCAAACCTGCCAAATCCAAAGAGGGCATCCGGATTTGAACCGGGGACCTCTTGATCTGTAGTCAAATGCTCTACCACTGAGCTATACCCCCATAAAATGCATTGCCTGAAAATAGTAAAAATAAATTACTTACTTTAATGAGACAATATCTAATAAAGAGAGACTGGCTTTGAAGACCAAATTTTGGTTGGTCCAAACCTGCCAAGCCCAAAGGGGGCACCCGGATTTGAACCGGGGACCTCTTGATCTGCAGTCAAATGCTCTACCACTGAGCTATACCCCCATAAAATGCACTGCCTGAAAATAGTGGGGAAAAATTACTTACTTTAATGAGACAATAACTAATAAAGACAGTCTGGCTTTGAAGACAAAGTTTTAGTAAGTCCAAACTTGCTAACTCCAAAGGGGGCACCCGGATTTGAACCGGGGACCTCTTGATCTGCAGTCAAATGCTCTACCACTGAGCTATACCCCCACAAAAAGTGCTGTCTTAAAATACTGAAAAAAAATAATAATTCCTTCAATGAGACAATAACTAATAAAGACAGTCTGGCTTTGAAGACAAAGTTTTGGTAAGTCCAAACCTGCCAAATGCTCTACCACTGAGCTATACCCCCACAAAATGCATTGCCTGAAAATAGTGAAAAAAATTACTTACTTTAATGAGACAATATCTAATAAAGAGAGACTGGCTTTGAAGACAAAGTTTTGGTTAGTCCAAACCTGCCAAAGGCAAAGGGGGCACCGGGATTTGAACTGGGGAACGCTTGATCTGCAGTCAAATGCTCTACCACTGAGATATACCCACATAAAATGCATTGCCTGAAAATAGTGGGGAAAAAAATTACTTACTTTAATGAGACACTAACTAATAAAGACAGTCTGGCTTTGAAGACAAAGTTTTGGTAAGTCCAAACCTGCCAAGTCCAAAGTTGGCAAAAAGATTTGAATCAGGACCTTCTTGATTTGCAGTTAAATCCTCTACCACTGAGTTATAACGTCAAAAAGAGGTCTTTGCAAAACCAGTGAAAGAAGATAACGCCCTTCAATGTCACAACATATGACAAAGACAGTCTGGCTTTGAAGACATAGCTTTGGTTAGTCCAAAGCAACCAAATCCAAAGGGTGCACCCAGATTTGAAACAAGGACCTCTTGATCTACTGTCAAATGCTCTACCGATGAGTTATACACCCACAAAACGCCTTGTCTGAAAATAGTAAAAAAAATAAAAAAATAAATAAATAAACTTCCTTTAAAGAGACAATATCTAATAAAGATAGTCTGGCTTTGAAGACAAAGTTTTGGTAAGTCCAAACCTGCAAACTCCAAAGGGGGCACCCGGATTTGAACCGGGGACCTCTTGATCTGCAGTCAAATGCTCTACCACTGAGCTATACCCCCACAAAACGCCTTGTCTGAAAATAGTAAAAAAGCAAAAAAAAAAAACCTTCCTTTAAATAGACAATATCTAATAAAGATAGTCTGGCTTTGAAGACAACGTTTTGGTTAGTCCAAACCTGCCAAGTCCAAAGTTGGCAAAAAGATTTGAATCAGGACCTTCTTGATTTGCAGTTAAATCCTCTACCACTGAGTTATAACTTCAAAAAGAGGTCTTTGCAAAACCAGTGAAAGAAGATAACGCCCTTCAATGTCACAACATATGACAAAGACAGTCTGGCTTTGAAGACATAGCTTTGGTTAGTCCAAAGCAACCAAATCCAAAGGGTGCACCCAGATTTGAAACAAGGACCTCTTGATCTACTGTCAAATGCTCTACCGATGAGTTATACACCCACAAAACGCCTTGTCTGAAAATAGTACAAAAAAATAAAAAAATAAATAAAAAAACTTCCTTTAAAGAGACAATATCTAATAAAGATAGTCTGGCTTTGAAGACAAAGTTTTGGTAAGTCCAAACCTGCAAACTCTAAAGGGGACATCTGGATTTGAACCGGGGACCTCTTGATCTGCAGTCAAATGCACTACCACTGAGCTATACCCCCACAAAAAGTGCTGTTTTAAAATAATGAAAAAATAATAATTCCTTCAATGAGACAATAACTAATAAAGACAGTCTGGCTTTGAAGACAACGTTTTGGTTAGTCCAAACCTGCCAAGTCCAAAGTTGGCAAAAAGATTTGAATCAGGACCTTCTTGATTTGCAGTTAAATCCTCTACCACTGAGTTATAACATCAAAAAGAGGTCTTTGCAAAACCAGTGAAAGAAGATAACGCCCTTCAATGTCACAACATATGACAAAGACAGTCTGGCTTTGAAGACATAGCTTTGGTTAGTCCAAAGCAACCAAATCCAAAGGGTGCACCCAGATTTGAAACAAGGACCTCTTGATCTACTGTCAAATGCTCTACCGATGAGTTATACACCCACAAAACGCCTTGTCTGAAAATAGTAAAATAAATAAATAAATAAATAAAAAAAGTTCCTTTAAAGAGACAATATCTAATAAAGATAGTCTGGCTTTGAAGACAAAGTTTTGGTTAGTCCAAACCTGCCAAATCCAAAGGGGGCATCCGGATTTGAACCGGAGACTTCTTGATCTGCAGTCAAATGCTCTACCACTGAGATATACCCCCATATAATGCATTGCCTGAAAATAGTGGGAAAAAAAACAACTTACTTTAATGAGACAATATCTAATAGAGACAGTCTGGCTTTGAAGACAAAGTTTTGGTAAATCCAAACCTGCTAACTCCAAAGGGAGCACCCGGATTTGAACCGGGGACCTCTTGATCTGCAGTCAAATGCTCTACCACTGAGCTATACCCCCACAAAAAGGTGCTGTTTTAAAATAATTTAAAAAAAAAATAATTCCTTCAATGAGACAATAACTAATAAAGACAGTCTGGCTTTGAAGACAAAGTTTTGGTAAGTCCAAACCTGCCAAATGCTCTACCACTGAGCTATACCCCCACAAAATGCATTGCCTGAAAATAGTGAAAAAAATTACTTACTTTAATGAGACAATATCTAATAAAGAGAGACTGGCTTTGAAGACAAAGTTTTGGTTAGTCCAAACCTGCCAAAGGCAAAGGGGGCACCGGGATTTGAACCGGGGAACGCTTGATCTGCAGTCAAATGCTCTACCACTGAGATATACCCCCATAAAATGCATTGCCTGAAAATAGTGGGGGAAAAAAATACTTACTTTAATGAGACAATAACTAATAAAGACAGTCTGGCTTTGAAGACAAAGTTTTGGTAAGTCCAAACCTGCAAACTCCAAAGGGGGCAGCCGGATTTGAACCGGGGACCTCTTGATCTGCAGTCAAATGCTCTACCACTGAGCTATACCCCCACAAAACACCTTGTCTGAAAATAGTAAAAAAAAAAAAAAAAAAAAAACCTTCCTTTAAATAGACAATATCTAATAAAGATAGTCTGGCTTTGAAGACAACGTTTTGGTTAGTCCAAACCTGCCAAGTCCAAAGTTGGCAAAAAGATTTGAATCAGGACCTTCTTGATTTGCAGTTAAATCCTCTACCACTGAGTTATAACGTCAAAAAGAGGTCTTTGCAAAACCAGTGAAAGAAGATAACGCCCTTCAATGTCACAACATATGACAAAGACAGTCTGGCTTTGAAGACATAGCTTTGGTTAGTCCAAAGCAACCAAATCCAAAGGGTGCACCCAGATTTGAAACAAGGACCTCTTGATCTACTGTCAAATGCTCTACCGATGAGTTATACACCCACAAAACGCCTTGTCTGAAAATAGTAAAAATAAATAAATAAATAAATAAATAAAAAAACTTCCTTTAAAGAGACAATATCTAATAAAGATAGTCTGGCTTTGAAGACAAAGTTTTGGTAAGTCCAAACCTGCAAACTCCAAAGGGGTCACCCGGATTTGAACCGGGGACCTCTTGATCTGCAGTCAAATGCTCTACCACTGAGCTATACCCCCACAAAACACCATGTCTGAAAATAGTAAAAAAAAAAAAAAAACTTCCTTTAAAGAGACAATATCTAATAAAGACAGTCTGGCGTTGAAGACAAAGTTTTGGTAAGTCCAAACCTGCAAACTCTAAAGGGGACATCTGGATTTGAAGCGGGGACCTCTTGATCTGCAGTCAAATGCACTACCACTGAGCTATACCCCCACAAAAAGTGCTGTTTTAAAATAATGAAAAAATAATAATTCCTTCAATGAGACAATAACTAATAAAGACAGTCTGGCTTTGAAGACAAAGTTTTGGTAAGTCCAAACCTGCCAAATGCTCTGCCACTGAGCTATACCCACACAAAATGCATCGCCTGAAAATAGTGAAAAAAATTACTTACTTTAATGAGACAATATCTAATAAAGCTAGTCTGGCTTTGAAGACAAAGTTTTGGTTAGTCCAAACCTGCCAAATCCAAAGAGGGCATCCGGATTTGAACCGGGGACCTCTTGATCTGCAGTCAAATGCTCTACCACTGAGCTATACCCCCACAAAACACCTTGTCTGAAAATAGTAAAAAAAACAAAAAAAAAAAACCTTCCTTTAAATAGACAATATCTAATAAAGATAGTCTGGCTTTGAAGACAACGTTTTGGTTAGTCCAAACCTGCCAAGTCCAAAGTTGGCAAAAAGATTTGAATCAGGACCTTCTTGATTTGCAGTTAAATCCTCTACCACTGAGTTATAACGTCAAAAAGAGGTCTTTGCAAAACCAGTGAAAGAAGATAACGCCCTTCAATGTCACAACATATGACAAAGACAGTCTGGCTTTGAAGACATAGCTTTGGTTAGTCCAAAGCAACCAAATCCAAAGGGTGCACCCAGATTTGAAACAAGGACCTCTTGATCTACTGTCAAATGCTCTACCGATGAGTTATACACCCACAAAACGCCTTGTCTGAAAATAGTAAAAAAAAAAAAAATAATAAATAAAAAAACTTCCTTTAAAGAGACAATATCTAATAAAGATAGTCTGGCTTTGAAGACAAAGTTTTGGTAAGTCCAAACCTGCAAATTCCAAAGGGGTCACCCGGATTTGAACCGGGGACCTCTTGATCTGCAGTCAAATGCTCTACCACTGAGCTATACCCCCACAAAACACCTTGTCTGAAAATAGTAAAAAAAAAAAAAACTTCCTTTAAAGAGACAATATCTAATAAAGACAGTCTGGCTTTGAAGACAAAGTTTTGGTAAGTCCAAACCTGCAAACTCCAAAGGTAGCACCCGGATTTGAACCAGGGACCTCTTGATCTACAGTCAAATGCTCTACCATTGAGCTATACCTCCACAAAAAGGGTTGTCTTAAAATAATGGAAAAAAAAAAAAAAATTCCTTCAATGAGACAATAACTAACAAAGACAGTCTGGCTTTGAAGACAAAGTTTTGGTAAGTCCAAACCTGCCAAATGCTCTACCACTGAGCTATACCCCCACAAAATGCATCGCCTGAAAATAGTGAAAAAAAATGACTTAGTTTAATGAGACAATATCTAATAAAGAGAGACTGGCTTTGAAGACAAAGTTTTGGTTAGTCCAAACCTGCCAAGTCCAAAGGGGGCACCCGGATTTGAACCGGGGACCTCTTGATCTGCAGTCAAATGCTCTACCACTGAGCTATACCCCCACAAAAAGTGCTGTCTTAAAATAATGAAAAAAATAATAATAATTCCTACAATGAGACAATAACTAATAAAGACAGTCTGGCTTTGAAGACAAAGTTTTGGTAAGTCCAAACCTGCCAAATGCTCTACCACTGAGCTATACCCCCACAAAATGCATCGCCTGAAAATAGTGGGAAAAAAATGACTTAGTTTAATGAGACAATATCTAATAAAGAGAGACTGGCTTTGAAGACAAAGTTTTGGTTAGTCCAAACCTGCCAAGTCCAAAGGGGGCACCCGGATTTGAACCGGGGACCTCTTGATCTGCAGTCAAATGCTCTACCACTGAGCTATACCCCCACAAAAAGTGCTGTCTTAAAATAATGAAAAAATAATAATAATTCCTACAATGAGACAATAACTAATAAAGACAGTCTGGCTTTGAAGACAAAGTTTTGGTAAGTCCAAACCTGCCAAATGCTCTACCACTGAGCTATACCCCCACAAAATGCATTGCCTGAAAATAGTGAAAAAAATTACTTACTTTAATGAGACAATATCTAATAAAGAGAGACTGGCTTTGAAGACAAAGTTTTGGTTAGTCCAAATCTGCCAAAGGCAAAGGGGGCACCCGGATTTGAACCGGAGACCTCTTGATCTGCAGTCAAATGCTCTACCACTGAGCTATACCCCCACAAAACACCTTGTCTGAAAATAGTAAAAAAAAAAAAAAAAAAAAATAAAAACCTTCCTTTAAAGAGACAATATCTAATAAAGGGAGTCTGGTTTTGAAGACAAAGTTTTAGTAAGTCCAAACCTGCAAACTCCAAAAGGGGCACCCGGATTTGAACCGGAGACCTCTTGATCTGCAGTCAAATGCTCTACCACTGAGCTATACCCCCATATAATGCATTGCCTGAAAATAGTGGGGAAAAAAATGACTTACTTTAATGAGACAATATCTAATAAAGACAGTCTGGCTTTGAAGACAAAGTTTTGGTAAGTCCAAACCTGCAAACTCCAAAGGGGGCACCCGGATTTGAACCGGGGACCTCTTGATCTGCAGTCAAATGCTCTACCACTGAGCTATACCCCCACAAAACGCCTTGTCTGAAAATAGTAAAAAAATAATAATAATTCCTTCAATGAGACAATAACTAATAAAGACAGTCTGGCTTTGAAGACAAAGTTTTGGTAAGTCCAAACCTGCAAACTCCAAAGGGGGCACCCGGATTTGAACCGGGGACCTCTTGATCTGCAGTCAAATGCTCTACCACTGAGCTATACCCCCACAAAAAGTGCTGTCTTAAAATAATGAAAAAAATAATAATTCCTTCAATGAGACAATAACTAATAAAGACAGTCTGGCTTTGAAGACAAAGTTTTGGTAAGTCCAAACCTGCCAAATGCTCTACCACTGAGCTATACCCCCACAAAATGCATTGCCTGAAAATAGTGAAAAAAATTACTTACTTTAATGAGACAATATCTAATAAAGAGAGACTGGCTTTGAAGACAAAGTTTTGGTTAGTCCAAACCTGCCAAAGGCAAAGGGGGCACCCGGATTTGAACCGGGGAACGCTTGATCTGCAGTCAAATGCTCTACCACTGAGATATACCCCCATAAAATGCATTGCCTGAAAATAGTGGAAAAAATGTACTTACTTTAATGAGACAATAACTAATACAGACAGTCTGGCTTTGAAGACAAAGTATTGGTAAGTCCAAACCTGCAAACTCCAAAGGGAGCACCCGGATTTGAACCAGGGACCTCTTGATCTACAGTCAAATGCTCTACCATTCAGCTATACCTCCACAAAAAGTGCTGTCTTAAAATAATGA
>NC_133380.1:29375558-29385558 GCF_049309525.1 Garra rufa
AGACAGTCTGGCTTTGAAGACAAAGTTTTGGTAAGTCCAAACCTACAAACTCCAAAGGGGGCACCCGGATTTGAACCGGGGACCTCTTGATCTGCAGTCAAATGCTCTACCACTGAGCTATACCCCCACAAAACACCTTGTCTGAAAATAGTAAAAAAATAATAATAATTCCTTCAATGAGACAATAACTAATAAAGACAGTCTGGCTTTGAAGACAAAGTTTTGGTAAGTCCAAACCTGCAAACTCCAAAGGGGGCACCCGGATTTGAACCGGGGACCTCTTGATCTGCAGTCAAATGCTCTACCACTGAGCTATACCCCCACAAAAAGTGCTGTCTTAAAATAATGAAAAAAATAATAATTCCTTCAATGAGACAATAACTAATAAAGACAGTCTGCCTTTGAAGACAAAGTTTTGGTAAGTCCAAACCTGTCAAATGCTCTACCACTGAGCTATACCCCCACAAAATGCATTGCCTGAAAATAGTGAAAAAAATTACTTACTTTAATGAGACAATATCTAATAAAGAGAGACTGGCTTTGAAGACAAAGTTTTGGTAAGTCCAAACCTGCAAACTCCAAAGGGGGCAGCCGGATTTGAACCGGGGACCTCTTGATCTGCAGTCAAATGCTCTACCACTGAGCTATACCCCCACACAACACCTTGTCTGAAAATAGTAAAAAAAATAAATAATAAAAAAAAAAAATAAATAAAAATAAAAAAATAAAAACCTTCCTTTAAAGAGACAATATCTAATAAAGGCGGTCTGGCTTTGAAGACAAAGTTTTAGTAAGTCCAAACCTGCAAACTCCAAAGGGGGCACCCGGATTTGAACCGGAGACCTCTTGATCTGCAGTCAAATGCTCTACCACTGAGCTATACCCCCATATAATGCATTGCCTGAAAATAGTGGGAAAAAAATGACTTACTTTAATGAGACAATATCTAATAAAGACAGTCTGGCTTTGAAGACAAAGTTTAGGTAAGTCCAAACCTGCAAACTCCAAAGGGGGCAGCCGGATTTGAACCGGGGACCTCTTGATCTGCAGTCAAATGCTCTACCACTGAGCTATACCCCAACAAAACACCTTGTCTGAAAATAGTAAAAAAAAAAAAAATAAATAAAAATAAAAAAATAAAAACCTTCCTTTAAAGAGACAATATCTAAGGTAAGTCCAAACCTGCCAAATGCTCTACCACTGAGCTATACCCCCACAAAATGCATCGCCTGAAAATAGTGAAAAAAAATGACTTAGTTTAATGAGACAATATCTAATAAAGAGAGACTGGCTTTGAAGACAAAGTTTTGGTTAGTCCAAACCTGCCAAGTCCAAAGGGGGCACCCGGATTTGAACCGGGGACCTCTTGATCTGCAGTCAAATGCTCTACCACTGAGCTATACCCCCACAAAAAGTGCTGTCTTAAAATAATGAAAAAATAATAATAATTCCTACAATGAGACAATAACTAATAAAGACAGTCTGGCTTTGAAGACAAAGTTTTGGTAAGTCCAAACCTGCAAACTCCAAAGGGGGCACCCGGATTTGAACCGGGGACCTCTTGATCTGCAGTCAAATGCTCTACCACTGAGCTATACCCCCACAAAACACCTTGTCTGAAAATAGTAAAAAAAATAATAATAAAAAAAAACAAAACAAAAAAAAACCTTCCTTTAAAGAGACAATATCTAATAAAGAGAGTCTGGCTTTGAAGACAAAGTTTTAGTAAGTCCAAACCTGCAAACTCCAAAGGGGGCACCCGGATTTAAACCGGAGACCTCTTGATCTGCAGTCAAATGCTCTACCACTGAGCTATACCCCCATATAATGCATTGCCTGAAAATAGTGGGGAAAAAAATGACTTACTTTAATGAGACAATATCTAATAAAGACAGTCTGGCTTTGAAGACAAAGTTTTGGTAAGTCCAAACCTGCAAACTCCAAAGGGGGCAGCCGGATTTGAACCGGGGACCTCTTGATCTGCAGTCAAATGCTCTACCACTGAGCTATACCCCCACACAACACCTTGTCTGAAAATAGTAAAAAAAAAAAAAAAAATTCCTTTAAAGAGACAATATCTAATAAAGACAGTGTGGCTTTGAAGACAAAGTTTTGGTAAGTCCAAACCTGCAAACTCCAAAGGGGGCACCCGGATTTGAACCGGGGACCTCTTGATCTGCAGTCAAATGCTCTACCACTGAGCTATACCCCCACAAAATGCATCGCCTGAAAATAGTGGAAAAAAATTACTTACTTTAATGAGACAATATCTAATAAAAAGAGACTGGCTTTGAAGACAAAGTTTTGGTTAGTCCAAACCTGCCAAGTCCAAAGTGGGCACTCGGATTTGAATTGAGGACCTCTTGATCTGCAGTCAAATGCTCTACCACTGAGCTATACCCCCACAAAACACCTTGTCTGAAAATAGTAAAAAAAAAAAAAAAAACTTCCTTTAAAGAGACAATATCTAATAAAGACAGTCTGGCTTTGAAGACAAAGTTTTGGTAAGTCCAAACCTGCCAAATGCTCTACCACTGAGCTATACCCCCACAAAATGCATTGCCTGAAAATAGTGAAAAAAATTACTTACTTTAATGAGACAATATCTAATAAAGAGAGACTGGCTTTGAAGACAAAGTTTTGGTTAGTCCAAACCTGCCAAAGGCAAAGGGGGCACCCGGATTTGAACCGGAGACCTCTTGATCTGCAGTCAAATGCTCTACCACTGAGCTATACCCCCACAAAACACCTTGTCTGAAAATAGTAAAAAAAATAAATAATAAAAAAAAAAATAAATAAAAATAAAAAAATAAAAACCTTCCTTTAAAGAGACAATATCTAATAAAGGCGGTCTGGCTTTGAAGACAAAGTTTTAGTAAGTCCAAACCTGCAAACTCCAAAGGGGGCACCCGGATTTGAACCGGAGACCTCTTGATCTGCAGTCAAATGCTCTACCACTGAGCTATACCCCCATATAATGCATTGCCTGAAAATAGTGGGGAAAAAAATGACTTACTTTAATGAGACAATATCTAATAAAGACAGTCTGGCTTTGAAGACAAAGTTTAGGTAAGTCCAAATCTGCAAACTCCAAAGGGGGCAGCCGGATTTGAACCGGGGACCTCTTGATCTGCAGTCAAATGCTCTACCACTGAGCTATACCCCCACAAAACACCTTGTCTGAAAATAGTAAAAAAAAAAAAAAAACTTCCTTTAATGAGACAATAACTAATACAGACAGTCTGGCTTTGAAGACAAAGTATTGGTAAGTCCAAACCTGCAAACTCCAAAGGGAGCACCCGGATTTGAACCAGGGACCTCTTGATCTACAGTCAAATGCTCTACCACTGAGCTATACCTCCACAAAAAGAGCTGTCTTAAAATAATGAAAAAAAAAAAAAAAATTCCTTCAATGAGACAATAACTAACAAAGACAGTCTGGCTTTGAAGACAAAGTTTTGGTAAGTCCAAACCTGCCAAATGCTCTACCACTGAGCTATACCCCCACAAAATGCATCGCCTGAAAATAGTGAAAAAAAATGACTTAGTTTAATGAGACAATATCTAATAAAGAGAGACTGGCTTTGAAGACAAAGTTTTGGTTAGTCCAAACCTGCCAAGTCCAAAGGGGGCACCCAGATTTGAACCGGGGGCCTCTTGATCTGCAGTCAAATGCTCTACCACTGAGCTATACCCCCACAAAAAGTGCTGTCTTAAAATAATGAAAAAATAATAATAATTCCTACAATGAGACAATAACTAATAAAGACAGTCTGGCTTTGAAGACAAAGTTTTGGTAAGTCCAAACCTGCAAACTCCAAAGGGGGCACCCGGATTTGAACCGGGGACTTCTTGATCTGCAGTCAAATGCTCTACCACTGAGCTATACCCCCACAAAACACCTTGTCTGAAAATAGTAAAAAAAATAAATAAAAAAAAATAAAAATAAAAAAATAAAAAACCTTCCTTTAAAGAGACAATATCTAATAAAGACAGTCTGGCTTTGAAGACAAAGTTTTAGTAAGTCTAAACCTGCAAACTCCAAAGGGGGCACCCGGATTTGAACCGGAGACCTCTTGATCTGCAGTGAAATGCTCTACCACTGAGCTATACCCCCATATAATGCATTGCCTGAAAATAGTGGGGAAAAAAATGACTTACTTTAATGAGACAATATCTAATAAAGACAGTCTGGCTTTGAAAACAAAGTTTTGGTTAGTCCAAACCTGCCAAATGCTCTACCACTGAGCTATACCCCCACAAAATGCATCGCCTGAAAATAGTGAAAAAAAATTACTTACTTTAATGAGACAATATCTAATAAAAAGAGACTGGCTTTGAAAACAAAGTTTTGGTTAGTCCAAACCTGCCAAGTCCAAAGTGTGCACTCGGATTAGAATTGGGGACATCTTGATCTGCAGTCAAATGCTCTACCACTGAGCTATACCCCCACAAAACACCTTGTCTGAAAATAGTAAAAAAAAAAAAAAACTTCCTTTAAAGAGGCAATATCTAATAAAGACAGTCTGGCTTTGAAGACAAAGTTTTGGTAAGTCCAAACCTGCCAAATGCTCTACCACTGAGCTATACCCCCACAAAATGCATTGCCTGAAAATAGTGAAAAAAATTACTTACTTTAATGAGACAATATCTAATAAAGAGAGACTGGCTTTGAAGACAAAGTTTTGGTTAGTCCAAACCTGCCAAAGGCAAAGGGGGCACCCGGATTTGAACCGGAGACCTCTTGATCTGCAGTCAAATGCTCTACCACTGAGCTATACCCCCACAAAACACCTTGTCTGAAAATAGTAAAAAAAAAAAAAATAAAAATAAAAAAATAAATAAAAATAAAAAACTAAAAACCTTCCTTTAAAGAGACAATATCTAATAAAGGCAGTCTGGCTTTGAAGACAAAGTTTTAGTAAGTCCAAACCTGCAAACTCCAAAGGGGGCACCCGGATTTGAACCGGGGACCTCTTGATCTGCAGTCAAATGCTCTACCACTGAGCTATACCCCCACAAAATGCATCGCCTGAAAATAGTGAAAAAAAATTACTTACTTTAATGAGACAATATCTAATAAAAAGAGACTGGCTTTGAAGACAAAGTTTTGGTTAGTCCAAACCTGCCAAGTCCAAAGTGGGCACTCGGATTTGAATTGGGGACCTCTTGATCTGTAGTCAAATGCTCTACCACTGAGCTATACCCCCACAAAACACCTTGTCTGAAAATAGTAAAAAAAAAAAAAAACTTCCTTTAAAGAGACAATATCTAATAAAGACAGTCTGGCTTTGAAGACAAAGTTTTGGTATGTCCAAACCTGCCAAATGCTCTACCACTGAGCTATACCCCCACAAAATGCATTGCCTGAAAATAGTGAAAAAAATTACTTACTTTAATGAGACAATATCTAATAAAGAAGACAAAGTTTTGGTTAGTCCAAACCTGCCAAAGGCAAAGGGGGCACCCGGATTTGAACCGGAGACCTCTTGATCTGCAGTCAAATGCTCTACCACTGAGCTATACCCCCACAAAACACCTTATCTGAAAATAGTAAAAAATAAATAATAAAAAAAAAAAAAAAATAAAAATAAAAAAATAAAAACCTTCCTTTAAAGAGACAATATCTAATAAAGACAGTCTGGCTTTATAGTGCTTATAGTGCTCAAAGGGGGCACCCGGATTTGAACCGGAGACCTCTTGATCTGCAGTCAAATGCTCTACCACTGAGCTATACCCCCATATAATGCATTGCCTGAAAATAGTGGGAAAAAAAATGACTTACTTTAATGAGACAATATCTAATAAAGACAGTCTGGCTTTGAAGACAAAGTTTTGGTAAACCCAAACCTGCAAACTCCAAAGGGGGCAGCCGGATTTGAACCGGGGACCTCATGATCTGCAGTCAAATGCTCTACCACTGAGCTATACCCCAACACAACACCTTGTCTGAAAATAGTTAAAAAAAAAAAAAAAAAAAACTTCCTTTAAAGAGACAATATCTAATAAAGACAGTCTGGCTTTGAAGACAAAGTTTTGGTATGTCCAAACCTGCCAAATGCTCTACCACTGAGCTATACCCCCACAAAATGCATTGCCTGAAAATAGTGAAAAAAATTACTTACTTTAATGAGACAATATCTATTAAAGAGAGACTGGCTTTGAAGACAAAGTTTTGGTTAGTCCAAACCTGCCAAAGGCAAAGGGGGCACCCGGATTTGAACCAGAGACCTCTTGATCTGCAGTCAAATGCTCTACCACTGAGCTATACCCCCACAAAACACCTTGTCTGAAAATAGTAAAAAAAAAAAATAATAAAAAAAAATAAATAAATAAAAATAAAAAAATAAAAACCTTCCTTTAAAGAGACAATATCTAATAAAGGGAGTCTGGCTTTGAAGACAAAGTTTTAGTAAGTCCAAACCTGCAAACTCCAAAGGGGGCACCCGGATTTGAACCGGAGACCTCTTGATCTGCAGTCAAATGCTCTACCACTGAGCTATACCCCCATATAATGCATTGCCTGAAAATAGTGGGAAAAAAAATGACTTACTTTAATGAGACAATATCTAATAAAGACAGTCTGGCTTTGAAGACAAAGTTTTGGTAAATCCAAACCTGCAAACTCCAAAGGGGGCAGCCGGATTTGAACCGGGGACCTCTTGATCTGCAGTCAAATGCTCTACCACTGAGCTATACCCCAACACAACACCTTGTCTGAAAATAGTTAAAAAAAAAAAAAAACTTCCTTTAAAGAGACAATATCTAATAAAGACAGTCTGGCTTTGAAGACAAAGTTTTGGTAAGTCCAAACCTGCAAACTCCAAAGGGGGCACCCGGATTTGAACCGGGGACCTCTTGATCTGCAGTCAAATGCTCTACCACTGAGCTATACCCCCACAAAACGCCTTGTCTGAAAATAGTAAAAAAATAATAATAATTCCTTCAATGAGACAATATCTAATAAAGACAGTCTGGCTTTGAAGACAAAGTTTTGGTAAGTCCAAACCTGCAAACTCCAAAGGGGGCACCCGGATTTGAACCGGGGACCTCTTGATCTGCAGTCAAATGCTCTACCACTGAGCTATACCCCCACAAAACACCATGTCTGAAAATAGTAAAAAAAAAAAATAATAAAAAAAAAATAAAATAAAATAAAATAAAAACCTTCCTTTAAAGAGACAATATCTAATACAGACAGTCTGGCTTTGAAGACAAAGTTTTAGTAAGTCCAAACCTGCAAACTCCAAAGGGGGCACCCGGATTTGAACCGGAGACCTCTTGATCTGCAGTCAAATGCTCTACCACTGAGCTATACCCCCACAAAACACCTTGTCTGAAAATAGTAAAAAAAAAAACAAAAAAAAAAACCTTCCTTTAAATAGACAATATCTAATAAAGATAGTCTGGCTTTGAAGACAACGTTTTGGTTAGTCCAAACCTGCCAAGTCCAAAGTTGGCAAAAAGATTTGAATCAGGACCTTCTTGATTTGCAGTTAAATCCTCTACCACTGAGTTATAACGTCAAAAAGAGGTCTTTGCAAAACCAGTGAAAGAAGATAACGCCCTTCAATGTCACAACATATGACAAAGACAGTCTGGCTTTGAAGACATAGCTTTGGTTAGTCCAAAGCAACCAAATCCAAAGGGTGCACCCAGATTTGAAACAAGGACCTCTTGATCTACTGTCAAATGCTCTACCGATGAGTTATACACCCACAAAACGCCTTGTCTGAAAATAGTAAAAAAAATAAATAAATAAATAAAAAAACTTCCTTTAAAGAGACAATATCTAATAAAGACAGTCTGGCTTTGAAGACAAAGTTTTGGTAAGTCCAAACCTGCAAACTCCAAAGGGGGCACCCGGATTTGAACCGGGGACCTCTTGATCTGCAGTCAAATGCTCTACCACTGAGCTATACCCCCACAAAACACCTTGTCTGAAAACAGTAAAAAAATAATAATAATTCCTTCAATGAGACAATAACTAATAAAGACAGTCTGGCTTTGAAGACAAAGTTTTGGTTAGTCCAAACCTGCCAAGTCCAAAGTTGGCAAAAAGATTTGAATCAGGACCTTCTTGATTTGCAGTTAAATCCTCTACCACTGAGTTATAACGTCAAAAAGAGGTCTTTGCAAAACCAGTGAAAGAAGATAACGCCCTTCAATGTCACAACATATGACAAAGACAGTCTGGCTTTGAAGACATAGCTTTGGTTAGTCCAAAGCAACCAAATCCAAAGGGTGCACCCAGATTTGAAACAAGGACCTCTTGATCTACTGTCAAATGCTCTACCGATGAGTTATACACCCACAAAACGCCTTGTCTGAAAATAGTAAAAAAAATAAATAAATAAATAAATAAACTTCCTTTAAAGAGACAATATCTAATAAAGATAGTCTGGCTTTGAAGACAAAGTTTTGGTAAGTCCAAACCTGCAAACTCCAAAGGGGGCACCCGGATTTGAACCGGGGACCTCTTGATCTGCAGTCAAATGCTCTACCACTGAGCTATACCCCCACAAAACGCCTTGTCTGAAAATAGTAAAAAAAAATAAATAAATAAATAAAAAAACTTCCTTTAAAGAGACAATATCTAATAAAGATAGTCTGGCTTTGAAGACAAAGTTTTGGTAAGTCCAAACCTGCAAACTCTAAAGGGGACATCTGGATTTGAACCGGGGACCTCTTGATCTGCAGTCAAATGCACTACCACTGAGCTATACCCCCACAAAAACTGCTGTTTTAAAATAATGAAAAAATAATAATTCCTTCAATGAGACAATAACTAATAAAGACAGTCTGGCTTTGAAGACAACGTTTTGGTTAGTCCAAACCTGCCAAGTCCAAAGTTGGCAAAAAGATTTGAATCAGGACCTTCTTGATTTGCAGTTAAATCCTCTACCACTGAGTTATAACGTCAAAAAGAGGTCTTTGCAAAACCAGTGAAAGAAGATAACGCCCTTCAATGTCACAACATATGACAAAGACAGTCTGGCTTTGAAGACATAGCTTTGGTTAGTCCAAAGCAACCAAATCCAAAGGGTGCACCCAGATTTGAAACAAGGACCTCTTGATCTACTGTCAAATGCTCTACCGATGAGTTATACACCCACAAAACGCCTTGTCTGAAAATAGTAAAAATAAATAAATAAATAAATAAAAAAAGTTCCTTTAAAGAGACAATATCTAATAAAGATAGTCTGGCTTTGAAGACAAAGTTTTGGTTAGTCCAAACCTGCCAAATCCAAAGGGGGCATCCGGATTTGAACCGGAGACTTCTTGATCTGCAGTCAAATGCTCTACCACTGAGATATACCCCCATATAATGCATTGCCTGAAAATAGTGGGAAAAAAAACAACTTACTTTAATGAGACAATATCTAATAGAGACAGTCTGGCTTTGAAGACAAAGTTTTGGTAAGTCCAAACCTGCCAAATGCTCTACCACTGAGCTATACCCCCACAAAAAGGTGCTGTTTTAAAATAATTTAAAAAAAAATAATAATTCCTTCAATGAGACAATAACTAATAAAGACAGTCTGGCTTTGAAGACAAAGTTTTGGTAAGTCCAAACCTGCCAAATGCTCTACCACTGAGCTATACCCCCACAAAATGCATTGCCTGAAAATAGTGAAAAAAATTACTTACTTTAATGAGACAATATCTAATAAAGAGAGACTGGCTTTGAAGACAAAGTTTTGGTTAGTCCAAACCTGCCAAGTCCAAAGGGGGCACCCAGATTTGAACCGGGGGCCTCTTGATCTGCAGTCAAATGCTCTACCACTGAGCTATACCCCCATATAATGCATTGCCTGAAAATAGTGGGAAAAAAAATGACTTACTTTAATGAGACAATATCTAATAAAGACAGTCTGGCTTTGAAAACAAAGTTTTGGTTAGTCCAAACCTGCCAAATGCTCTACCACTGAGCTATACCCCCACAAAATGCATCGCCTGAAAATAGTGAAAAAAAATTACTTACTTTAATGAGACAATA
>NC_133380.1:29388058-29395558 GCF_049309525.1 Garra rufa
TAAGTCCAAACCTGCAAACTCCAAAGGGGGCACCCGGATTTGAACCGGAGACCTCTTGATCTGCAGTCAAATGCTCTACCACTGAGCTATACCCCCATATAATGCATTGCCTGAAAATAGTGGGAAAAAAAATGACTTACTTTAATGAGACAATATCTAATAAAGACAGTCTGGCTTTGAAGACAAAGTTTTGGTAAATCCAAACCTGCAAACTCCAAAGGGGGCAGCCGGATTTGAACCGGGGACCTCTTGATCTGCAGTCAAATGCTCTACCACTGAGCTATACCCCAACACAACACCTTGTCTGAAAATAGTTAAAAAAAAAAAAAAACTTCCTTTAAAGAGACAATATCTAATAAAGACAGTCTGGCTTTGAAGACAAAGTTTTGGTAAGTCCAAACCTGCAAACTCCAAAGGGGGCACCCGGATTTGAACCGGGGACCTCTTGATCTGCAGTCAAATGCTCTACCACTGAGCTATACCCCCACAAAACGCCTTGTCTGAAAATAGTAAAAAAATAATAATAATTCCTTCAATGAGACAATATCTAATAAAGACAGTCTGGCTTTGAAGACAAAGTTTTGGTAAGTCCAAACCTGCAAACTCCAAAGGGGGCACCCGGATTTGAACCGGGGACCTCTTGATCTGCAGTCAAATGCTCTACCACTGAGCTATACCCCCACAAAACACCATGTCTGAAAATAGTAAAAAAAAAAAATAATAAAAAAAAAATAAAATAAAATAAAATAAAAACCTTCCTTTAAAGAGACAATATCTAATACAGACAGTCTGGCTTTGAAGACAAAGTTTTAGTAAGTCCAAACCTGCAAACTCCAAAGGGGGCACCCGGATTTGAACCGGAGACCTCTTGATCTGCAGTCAAATGCTCTACCACTGAGCTATACCCCCACAAAACACCTTGTCTGAAAATAGTAAAAAAAAAACAAAAAAAAAACCTTCCTTTAAATAGACAATATCTAATAAAGATAGTCTGGCTTTGAAGACAACGTTTTGGTTAGTCCAAACCTGCCAAGTCCAAAGTTGGCAAAAAGATTTGAATCAGGACCTTCTTGATTTGCAGTTAAATCCTCTACCACTGAGTTATAACGTCAAAAAGAGGTCTTTGCAAAACCAGTGAAAGAAGATAACGCCCTTCAATGTCACAACATATGACAAAGACAGTCTGGCTTTGAAGACATAGCTTTGGTTAGTCCAAAGCAACCAAATCCAAAGGGTGCACCCAGATTTGAAACAAGGACCTCTTGATCTACTGTCAAATGCTCTACCGATGAGTTATACACCCACAAAACGCCTTGTCTGAAAATAGTAAAAAAAATAAATAAATAAATAAAAAAACTTCCTTTAAAGAGACAATATCTAATAAAGACAGTCTGGCTTTGAAGACAAAGTTTTGGTAAGTCCAAACCTGCAAACTCCAAAGGGGGCACCCGGATTTGAACCGGGGACCTCTTGATCTGCAGTCAAATGCTCTACCACTGAGCTATACCCCCACAAAACACCTTGTCTGAAAACAGTAAAAAAATAATAATAATTCCTTCAATGAGACAATAACTAATAAAGACAGTCTGGCTTTGAAGACAAAGTTTTGGTTAGTCCAAACCTGCCAAGTCCAAAGTTGGCAAAAAGATTTGAATCAGGACCTTCTTGATTTGCAGTTAAATCCTCTACCACTGAGTTATAACGTCAAAAAGAGGTCTTTGCAAAACCAGTGAAAGAAGATAACGCCCTTCAATGTCACAACATATGACAAAGACAGTCTGGCTTTGAAGACATAGCTTTGGTTAGTCCAAAGCAACCAAATCCAAAGGGTGCACCCAGATTTGAAACAAGGACCTCTTGATCTACTGTCAAATGCTCTACCGATGAGTTATACACCCACAAAACGCCTTGTCTGAAAATAGTAAAAAAAATAAATAAATAAATAAATAAACTTCCTTTAAAGAGACAATATCTAATAAAGATAGTCTGGCTTTGAAGACAAAGTTTTGGTAAGTCCAAACCTGCAAACTCCAAAGGGGGCACCCGGATTTGAACCGGGGACCTCTTGATCTGCAGTCAAATGCTCTACCACTGAGCTATACCCCCACAAAACGCCTTGTCTGAAAATAGTAAAAAAAAATAAATAAATAAATAAAAAAACTTCCTTTAAAGAGACAATATCTAATAAAGATAGTCTGGCTTTGAAGACAAAGTTTTGGTAAGTCCAAACCTGCAAACTCTAAAGGGGACATCTGGATTTGAACCGGGGACCTCTTGATCTGCAGTCAAATGCACTACCACTGAGCTATACCCCCACAAAAACTGCTGTTTTAAAATAATGAAAAAATAATAATTCCTTCAATGAGACAATAACTAATAAAGACAGTCTGGCTTTGAAGACAACGTTTTGGTTAGTCCAAACCTGCCAAGTCCAAAGTTGGCAAAAAGATTTGAATCAGGACCTTCTTGATTTGCAGTTAAATCCTCTACCACTGAGTTATAACGTCAAAAAGAGGTCTTTGCAAAACCAGTGAAAGAAGATAACGCCCTTCAATGTCACAACATATGACAAAGACAGTCTGGCTTTGAAGACATAGCTTTGGTTAGTCCAAAGCAACCAAATCCAAAGGGTGCACCCAGATTTGAAACAAGGACCTCTTGATCTACTGTCAAATGCTCTACCGATGAGTTATACACCCACAAAACGCCTTGTCTGAAAATAGTAAAAATAAATAAATAAATAAATAAAAAAAGTTCCTTTAAAGAGACAATATCTAATAAAGATAGTCTGGCTTTGAAGACAAAGTTTTGGTTAGTCCAAACCTGCCAAATCCAAAGGGGGCATCCGGATTTGAACCGGAGACTTCTTGATCTGCAGTCAAATGCTCTACCACTGAGATATACCCCCATATAATGCATTGCCTGAAAATAGTGGGAAAAAAAACAACTTACTTTAATGAGACAATATCTAATAGAGACAGTCTGGCTTTGAAGACAAAGTTTTGGTAAGTCCAAACCTGCCAAATGCTCTACCACTGAGCTATACCCCCACAAAAAGGTGCTGTTTTAAAATAATTTAAAAAAAAATAATAATTCCTTCAATGAGACAATAACTAATAAAGACAGTCTGGCTTTGAAGACAAAGTTTTGGTAAGTCCAAACCTGCCAAATGCTCTACCACTGAGCTATACCCCCACAAAATGCATTGCCTGAAAATAGTGAAAAAAATTACTTACTTTAATGAGACAATATCTAATAAAGAGAGACTGGCTTTGAAGACAAAGTTTTGGTTAGTCCAAACCTGCCAAAGGCAAAGGGGGCACCGGGATTTGAACCGGGGAACGCTTGATCTGCAGTCAAATGCTCTACCACTGAGATATACCCCCATAAAATGCATTGCCTGAAAATAGTGGGGAAAAAAATTACTTACTTTAATGAGACAATATCTAATAAAGAGAGACTGGCTTTGAAGACAAAGTTTTGGTAAGTCCAAACCTGCTAACTCCAAAGGGGGCACCCGGATTTGAACCGGGGACCTCTTGATCTGCAGTCAAATGCTCTACCACTGAGCTATACCCCCACAAAACACCTTGTCTGAAAATAGTAAAAAAAAAAACAAAAAAAAAACCTTCCTTTAAATAGACAATATCTAATAAAGATAGTCTGGCTTTGAAGACAACGTTTTGGTTAGTCCAAACCTGCCAAGTCCAAAGTTGGCAAAAAGATTTGAATCAGGACCTTCTTGATTTGCAGTTAAATCCTCTACCACTGAGTTATAACGTCAAAAAGAGGTCTTTGCAAAACCAGTGAAAGAAGATAACGCCCTTCAATGTCACAACATATGACAAAGACAGTCTGGCTTTGAAGACATAGCTTTGGTTAGTCCAAAGCAACCAAATCCAAAGGGTGCACCCAGATTTGAAACAAGGACCTCTTGATCTACTGTCAAATGCTCTACCGATGAGTTATACACCCACAAAACGCCTTGTCTGAAAATAGTAAAAAAAATAAATAAATAAATAAAAAAACTTCCTTTAAAGAGACAATATCTAATAAAGATAGTCTGGCTTTGAAGACAAAGTTTTGGTAAGTCCAAACCTGCAAACTCCAAAGGGGTCACCCGGATTTGAACCGGGGACCTCTTGATCTGCAGTCAAATGCACTACCACTGAGCTATACCCCCACAAAAAGTGCTGTTTTAAAATAATGAAAAAATAATAATTCCTTCAATGAGACAATAACTAATAAAGACAGTCTGGCTTTGAAGACAAAGTTTTGGTAAGTCCAAACCTGCCAAATGCTCTACCACTGAGCTATACCCACACAAAATGCATCGCCTGAAAATAGTGAAAAAAATTACTTACTTTAATGAGACAATATCTAATAAAGCTAGTCTGGCTTTGAAGACAAAGTTTTGGTTAGTCCAAACCTGCCAAATCCAAAGGGGGCATCCGGATTCGAACCGGGGACCTCTTGATCTGTAGTCAAATGCTCTACCACTGAGCTATACCCCCATAAAATGCATTGCCTGAAAATAGTAAAAAAAAAAATTACTTACTTTAATGAGACAATATCTAATAAAGAGAGACTGGCTTTGAAGACCAAATTTTGGTCCAAACCTGCCAAGCCCAAAGGGGGCACCCGGATTTGAACCGGGGACCTCTTGATCTGCAGTCAAATGCTCTACCACTGAGCTATACCCCCATAAAATGCATTGCCTGAAAATAGTGGGGAAAAATTACTTACTTTAATGAGACAATAACTAATAAAGACAGTCTGGCTTTGAAGACAAAGTTTTGGTAAGTCCAAACTTGCTAACTCCAAAGGGGGCACCCGGATTTGAACCGGGGACCTCTTGATCTGCAGTCAAATGCTCTACCACTGAGCTATACCCCCACAAAACACCTTGTCTGAAAATAGTAAAAAAAAAAATAATAAAAAAAACAAAACAAAAAAAAACCTTCCTTTAAAGAGACAATATCTAATAAAGACAGTGTGGCTTTGAAGACAAAGTTTTGGTAAGTCCAAACCTGCAAACTCCAAAGGGGGCACCCGGATTTGAACCGGGGACCTCTTGATCTGCAGTCAAATGCTCTACCACTGAGCTATACCCCCACAAAATGCATCGCCTGAAAATAGTGAAAAAAAATTACTTACTTTAATGAGACAATATCTAATAAAAAGAGACTGGCTTTGAAGACAAAGTTTTGGTTAGTCCAAACCTGCCAAGTCCAAAGTGGGCACTCGGATTTGAATTGGGGACCTCTTGATCTGCAGTCAAATGCTCTACCACTGAGCTATACCCCCACAAAACACCTTGTCTGAAAATAGTAAAAAAAAAAAAAAAACTTCCTTTAAAGAGACAATATCTAATAAAGACAGTCTGGCTTTGAAGACAAAGTTTTGGTAAGTCCAAACCTGCCAAATGCTCTACCACTGAGCTATACCCCCACAAAATGCATTGCCTGAAAATAGTGAAAAAAATTACTTACTTTAATGAGACAATATCTAATAAAGAGAGACTGGCTTTGAAGACAAAGTTTTGGTTAGTCCAAACCTGCCAAAGGCAAAGGGGGCACCCGGATTTGAACCGGAGACCTCTTGATCTGCAGTCAAATGCTCTACCACTGAGCTATACCCCCACAAAACACCTTGTCTGAAAATAGTAAAAAAAAAAAAATAATAAAAAAAATAAATAAATAAAAATAAAAAAATAAAAACCTTCCTTTAAAGAGACAATATCTAATAAAGGCGGTCTGGCTTTGAAGACAAAGTTTTAGTAAGTCCAAACCTGCAAACTCCAAAGGGGGCACCCGGATTTGAACTGGAGACCTCTTGATCTGCAGTCAAATGCTCTACCACTGAGCTATACCCCCATATAATGCATTGCCTGAAAATAGTGGGAAAAAAAATGACTTACTTTAATGAGACAATATCTAATAAAGACAGTCTGGCTTTGAAGACAAAGTTTAGGTAAGTCCAAACCTGCAAACTCCAAAGGGGGCACCCGGATTTGAACCGGGGACCTCTTGATCTGCAGTCAAATGCTCTACCACTGAGCTATACCCCCACAAAACACCTTGTCTGAAAACAGTAAAAAAATAATAATAATTCCTTCAATGAGACAATAACTAATAAAGACAGTCTGGCTTTGAAGACAAAGTTTTGGTTAGTCCAAACCTGCCAAGTCCAAAGTTGGCAAAAAGATTTGAATCAGGACCTTCTTGATTTGCAGTTAAATCCTCTACCACTGAGTTATAACGTCAAAAAGAGGTCTTTGCAAAACCAGTGAAAGAAGATAACGCCCTTCAATGTCACAACATATGACAAAGACAGTCTGGCTTTGAAGACATAGCTTTGGTTAGTCCAAAGCAACCAAATCCAAAGGGTGCACCCAGATTTGAAACAAGGACCTCTTGATCTACTGTCAAATGCTCTACCGATGAGTTATACACCCACAAAACGCCTTGTCTGAAAATAGTAAAAAAAATAAATAAATAAATAAATAAACTTCCTTTAAAGAGACAATATCTAATAAAGATAGTCTGGCTTTGAAGACAAAGTTTTGGTAAGTCCAAACCTGCAAACTCCAAAGGGGGCACCCGGATTTGAACCGGGGACCTCTTGATCTGCAGTCAAATGCTCTACCACTGAGCTATACCCCCACAAAACGCCTTGTCTGAAAATAGTAAAAAAAAAAAAATAAATAAATAAAAAAACTTCCTTTAAAGAGACAATATCTAATAAAGATAGTCTGGCTTTGAAGACAAAGTTTTGGTAAGTCCAAACCTGCAAACTCTAAAGGGGACATCTGGATTTGAACCGGGGACCTCTTGATCTGCAGTCAAATGCACTACCACTGAGCTATACCCCCACAAAAACTGCTGTTTTAAAATAATGAAAAAATAATAATTCCTTCAATGAGACAATAACTAATAAAGACAGTCTGGCTTTGAAGACAACGTTTTGGTTAGTCCAAACCTGCCAAGTCCAAAGTTGGCAAAAAGATTTGAATCAGGACCTTCTTGATTTGCAGTTAAATCCTCTACCACTGAGTTATAACGTCAAAAAGAGGTCTTTGCAAAACCAGTGAAAGAAGATAACGCCCTTCAATGTCACAACATATGACAAAGACAGTCTGGCTTTGAAGACATAGCTTTGGTTAGTCCAAAGCAACCAAATCCAAAGGGTGCACCCAGATTTGAAACAAGGACCTCTTGATCTACTGTCAAATGCTCTACCGATGAGTTATACACCCACAAAACGCCTTGTCTGAAAATAGTAAAAATAAATAAATAAATAAATAAAAAAAGTTCCTTTAAAGAGACAATATCTAATAAAGATAGTCTGGCTTTGAAGACAAAGTTTTGGTTAGTCCAAACCTGCCAAATCCAAAGGGGGCATCCGGATTTGAACCGGAGACTTCTTGATCTGCAGTCAAATGCTCTACCACTGAGATATACCCCCATATAATGCATTGCCTGAAAATAGTGGGAAAAA
>NC_133380.1:29400558-29413058 GCF_049309525.1 Garra rufa
CTTGATCTACTGTCAAATGCTCTACCGATGAGTTATACACCCACAAAACGCCTTGTCTGAAAATAGTAAAAAAAATAAATAAATAAATAAATAAACTTCCTTTAAAGAGACAATATCTAATAAAGATAGTCTGGCTTTGAAGACAAAGTTTTGGTAAGTCCAAACCTGCAAACTCCAAAGGGGGCACCCGGATTTGAACCGGGGACCTCTTGATCTGCAGTCAAATGCTCTACCACTGAGCTATACCCCCACAAAACGCCTTGTCTGAAAATAGTAAAAAAAAATAAATAAATAAATAAAAAAACTTCCTTTAAAGAGACAATATCTAATAAAGATAGTCTGGCTTTGAAGACAAAGTTTTGGTAAGTCCAAACCTGCAAACTCTAAAGGGGACATCTGGATTTGAACCGGGGACCTCTTGATCTGCAGTCAAATGCACTACCACTGAGCTATACCCCCACAAAAACTGCTGTTTTAAAATAATGAAAAAATAATAATTCCTTCAATGAGACAATAACTAATAAAGACAGTCTGGCTTTGAAGACAACGTTTTGGTTAGTCCAAACCTGCCAAGTCCAAAGTTGGCAAAAAGATTTGAATCAGGACCTTCTTGATTTGCAGTTAAATCCTCTACCACTGAGTTATAACGTCAAAAAGAGGTCTTTGCAAAACCAGTGAAAGAAGATAACGCCCTTCAATGTCACAACATATGACAAAGACAGTCTGGCTTTGAAGACATAGCTTTGGTTAGTCCAAAGCAACCAAATCCAAAGGGTGCACCCAGATTTGAAACAAGGACCTCTTGATCTACTGTCAAATGCTCTACCGATGAGTTATACACCCACAAAACGCCTTGTCTGAAAATAGTAAAAATAAATAAATAAATAAATAAAAAAAGTTCCTTTAAAGAGACAATATCTAATAAAGATAGTCTGGCTTTGAAGACAAAGTTTTGGTTAGTCCAAACCTGCCAAATCCAAAGGGGGCATCCGGATTTGAACCGGAGACTTCTTGATCTGCAGTCAAATGCTCTACCACTGAGATATACCCCCATATAATGCATTGCCTGAAAATAGTGGGAAAAAAAACAACTTACTTTAATGAGACAATATCTAATAGAGACAGTCTGGCTTTGAAGACAAAGTTTTGGTAAGTCCAAACCTGCCAAATGCTCTACCACTGAGCTATACCCCCACAAAAAGGTGCTGTTTTAAAATAATTTAAAAAAAAATAATAATTCCTTCAATGAGACAATAACTAATAAAGACAGTCTGGCTTTGAAGACAAAGTTTTGGTAAGTCCAAACCTGCCAAATGCTCTACCACTGAGCTATACCCCCACAAAATGCATTGCCTGAAAATAGTGAAAAAAATTACTTACTTTAATGAGACAATATCTAATAAAGAGAGACTGGCTTTGAAGACAAAGTTTTGGTTAGTCCAAACCTGCCAAAGGCAAAGGGGGCACCGGGATTTGAACCGGGGAACGCTTGATCTGCAGTCAAATGCTCTACCACTGAGATATACCCCCATAAAATGCATTGCCTGAAAATAGTGGGGAAAAAAATTACTTACTTTAATGAGACAATATCTAATAAAGAGAGACTGGCTTTGAAGACAAAGTTTTGGTAAGTCCAAACCTGCTAACTCCAAAGGGGGCACCCGGATTTGAACCGGGGACCTCTTGATCTGCAGTCAAATGCTCTACCACTGAGCTATACCCCCACAAAACACCTTGTCTGAAAATAGTAAAAAAAAAAACAAAAAAAAAACCTTCCTTTAAATAGACAATATCTAATAAAGATAGTCTGGCTTTGAAGACAACGTTTTGGTTAGTCCAAACCTGCCAAGTCCAAAGTTGGCAAAAAGATTTGAATCAGGACCTTCTTGATTTGCAGTTAAATCCTCTACCACTGAGTTATAACGTCAAAAAGAGGTCTTTGCAAAACCAGTGAAAGAAGATAACGCCCTTCAATGTCACAACATATGACAAAGACAGTCTGGCTTTGAAGACATAGCTTTGGTTAGTCCAAAGCAACCAAATCCAAAGGGTGCACCCAGATTTGAAACAAGGACCTCTTGATCTACTGTCAAATGCTCTACCGATGAGTTATACACCCACAAAACGCCTTGTCTGAAAATAGTAAAAAAAATAAATAAATAAATAAAAAAACTTCCTTTAAAGAGACAATATCTAATAAAGATAGTCTGGCTTTGAAGACAAAGTTTTGGTAAGTCCAAACCTGCAAACTCCAAAGGGGTCACCCGGATTTGAACCGGGGACCTCTTGATCTGCAGTCAAATGCACTACCACTGAGCTATACCCCCACAAAAAGTGCTGTTTTAAAATAATGAAAAAATAATAATTCCTTCAATGAGACAATAACTAATAAAGACAGTCTGGCTTTGAAGACAAAGTTTTGGTAAGTCCAAACCTGCCAAATGCTCTACCACTGAGCTATACCCACACAAAATGCATCGCCTGAAAATAGTGAAAAAAATTACTTACTTTAATGAGACAATATCTAATAAAGCTAGTCTGGCTTTGAAGACAAAGTTTTGGTTAGTCCAAACCTGCCAAATCCAAAGGGGGCATCCGGATTCGAACCGGGGACCTCTTGATCTGTAGTCAAATGCTCTACCACTGAGCTATACCCCCATAAAATGCATTGCCTGAAAATAGTAAAAAAAAAAATTACTTACTTTAATGAGACAATATCTAATAAAGAGAGACTGGCTTTGAAGACCAAATTTTGGTCCAAACCTGCCAAGCCCAAAGGGGGCACCCGGATTTGAACCGGGGACCTCTTGATCTGCAGTCAAATGCTCTACCACTGAGCTATACCCCCATAAAATGCATTGCCTGAAAATAGTGGGGAAAAATTACTTACTTTAATGAGACAATAACTAATAAAGACAGTCTGGCTTTGAAGACAAAGTTTTGGTAAGTCCAAACTTGCTAACTCCAAAGGGGGCACCCGGATTTGAACCGGGGACCTCTTGATCTGCAGTCAAATGCTCTACCACTGAGCTATACCCCCACAAAACACCTTGTCTGAAAATAGTAAAAAAAAAAATAATAAAAAAAACAAAACAAAAAAAAACCTTCCTTTAAAGAGACAATATCTAATAAAGACAGTGTGGCTTTGAAGACAAAGTTTTGGTAAGTCCAAACCTGCAAACTCCAAAGGGGGCACCCGGATTTGAACCGGGGACCTCTTGATCTGCAGTCAAATGCTCTACCACTGAGCTATACCCCCACAAAATGCATCGCCTGAAAATAGTGAAAAAAAATTACTTACTTTAATGAGACAATATCTAATAAAAAGAGACTGGCTTTGAAGACAAAGTTTTGGTTAGTCCAAACCTGCCAAGTCCAAAGTGGGCACTCGGATTTGAATTGGGGACCTCTTGATCTGCAGTCAAATGCTCTACCACTGAGCTATACCCCCACAAAACACCTTGTCTGAAAATAGTAAAAAAAAAAAAAAAACTTCCTTTAAAGAGACAATATCTAATAAAGACAGTCTGGCTTTGAAGACAAAGTTTTGGTAAGTCCAAACCTGCCAAATGCTCTACCACTGAGCTATACCCCCACAAAATGCATTGCCTGAAAATAGTGAAAAAAATTACTTACTTTAATGAGACAATATCTAATAAAGAGAGACTGGCTTTGAAGACAAAGTTTTGGTTAGTCCAAACCTGCCAAAGGCAAAGGGGGCACCCGGATTTGAACCGGAGACCTCTTGATCTGCAGTCAAATGCTCTACCACTGAGCTATACCCCCACAAAACACCTTGTCTGAAAATAGTAAAAAAAAAAAAATAATAAAAAAAATAAATAAATAAAAATAAAAAAATAAAAACCTTCCTTTAAAGAGACAATATCTAATAAAGGCGGTCTGGCTTTGAAGACAAAGTTTTAGTAAGTCCAAACCTGCAAACTCCAAAGGGGGCACCCGGATTTGAACTGGAGACCTCTTGATCTGCAGTCAAATGCTCTACCACTGAGCTATACCCCCATATAATGCATTGCCTGAAAATAGTGGGAAAAAAAATGACTTACTTTAATGAGACAATATCTAATAAAGACAGTCTGGCTTTGAAGACAAAGTTTAGGTAAGTCCAAACCTGCAAACTCCAAAGGGGGCAGCCGGATTTGAACCGGGGACCTCTTGATCTGCAGTCAAATGCTCTACCACTGAGCTATACCCCAACACAACACCTTGTCTGAAAATAGTAAAAAAATAATAATAATTCCTTCAATGAGACAATAACTAATAAAGACAGTCTGGCTTTGAAGACAAAGTTTTGGTAAGTCCAAACCTGCAAACTCCAAAGGGGGCACCCGGATTTGAACCGGGGACCTCTTGATCTGCAGTCAAATGCTCTACCACTGAGCTATACCCCCACAAAAAGTGCTGTCTTAAAATAATGAAAAAAATAATAATTCCTTCAATGAGAAAATAACTAATAAAGACAGTCTGGCTTTGAAGACAAAGTTTTGGTAATTCCAAACCTGTCAAATGCTCTACCACTGAGCTATACCCCCACAAAATGCATTGCCTGAAAATAGTGAAAAAAATTACTTACTTTAATGAGACAATATCTAATAAAGAGAGACTGGCTTTGAAGACAAAGTTTTGGTAAGTCCAAACCTGCAAACTCCAAAGGGGGCAGCCGGATTTGAACCGGGGACCTCTTGATCTGCAGTCAAATGCTCTACCACTGAGCTATACCCCCACACAACACCTTGTCTGAAAATAGTAAAAAAAAAAAAAAAAAATTCCTTTAAAGAGACAATATCTAATAAAGACAGTGTGGCTTTGAAGACAAAGTTTTGGTAAGTCCAAACCTGCAAACTCCAAAGGGGGCACCCGGATTTGAACCGGGGACCTCTTGATCTGCAGTCAAATGCTCTACCACTGAGCTATACCCCCACAAAATGCATCGCCTGAAAATAGTGAAAAAAAATTACTTACTTTAATGAGACAATATCTAATAAAAAGAGACTGGCTTTGAAGACAAAGTTTTGGTTAGTCCAAACCTGCCAAGTCCAAAGTGGGCACTCGGATTTGAATTGGGGACCTCTTGATCTGCAGTCAAATGCTCTACCACTGAGCTATACCCCCACAAAACACCTTGTCTGAAAATAGTAAAAAAAAAAAAAAAACTTCCTTTAAAGAGACAATATCTAATAAAGACAGTCTGGCTTTGAAGACAAAGTTTTGGTAAGTCCAAACCTGCCAAATGCTCTACCACTGAGCTATACCCCCACAAAATGCATTGCCTGAAAATAGTGAAAAAAATTACTTACTTTAATGAGACAATATCTAATAAAGAGAGACTGGCTTTGAAGACAAAGTTTTGGTTAGTCCAAACCTGCCAAAGGCAAAGGGGGCACCCGGATTTGAACCGGAGACCTCTTGATCTGCAGTCAAATGCTCTACCACTGAGCTATACCCCCACAAAACACCTTGTCTGAAAATAGTAAAAAAAATAAATAATAAAAAAAAAAAATAAATAAAAATAAAAAAATAAAAACCTTCCTTTAAAGAGACAATATCTAATAAAGGCGGTCTGGCTTTGAAGACAAAGTTTTAGTAAGTCCAAACCTGCAAACTCCAAAGGGGGCACCCGGATTTGAACCGGAGACCTCTTGATCTGCAGTCAAATGCTCTACCACTGAGCTATACCCCCATATAATGCATTGCCTGAAAATAGTGGGAAAAAAAATGACTTACTTTAATGAGACAATATCTAATAAAGACAGTCTGGCTTTGAAGACAAAGTTTAGGTAAGTCCAAACCTGCAAACTCCAAAGGGGGCAGCCGGATTTGAACCGGGGACCTCTTGATCTGCAGTCAAATGCTCTACCACTGAGCTATACCCCAACAAAACACCTTGTCTGAAAATAGTAAAAAAAAATAAAATAAATAAAAATAAAAAAATAAAAACCTTCCTTTAAAGAGACAATATCTAAGGTAAGTCCAAACCTGCCAAATGCTCTACCACTGAGCTATACCCCCACAAAATGCATCGCCTGAAAATAGTGAAAAAAAATGACTTAGTTTAATGAGACAATATCTAATAAAGAGAGACTGGCTTTGAAGACAAAGTTTTGGTTAGTCCAAACCTGCCAAGTCCAAAGGGGGCACCCGGATTTGAACCGGGGACCTCTTGATCTGCAGTCAAATGCTCTACCACTGAGCTATACCCCCACAAAAAGTGCTGTCTTAAAATAATGAAAAAATAATAATAATTCCTACAATGAGACAATAACTAATAAAGACAGTCTGGCTTTGAAGACAAAGTTTTGGTAAGTCCAAACCTGCAAACTCCAAAGGGGGCACCCGGATTTGAACCGGAGACCTCTTGATCTGCAGTCAAATGCTCTACCACTGAGCTATACCCCCACAAAACACCTTGTCTGAAAATAGTAAAAAAAATAATAATAAAAAAAACAAAACAAAAAAAAACCTTCCTTTAAAGAGACAATATCTAATAAAGACAGTCTGGCTTTGAAGACAAAGTTTTAGTAAGTCCAAACCTGCAAACTCCAAAGGGGGCACCCGGATTTGAACCGGAGACCTCTTGATCTGCAGTCAAATGCTCTACCACTGAGCTATACCCCCATATAATGCATTGCCTGAAAATAGTGGGAAAAAAAATGACTTACTTTAATGAGACAATATCTAATAAAGACAGTCTGGCTTTGAAGACAAAGTTTTGGTAAGTCCAAACCTGCAAACTCCAAAGGGGGCAGCCGGATTTGAACCGGGGACCTCTTGATCTGCAGTCAAATGCTCTACCACTGAGCTATACCCCCACACAACACCTTGTCTGAAAATAGTAAAAAAAAAAAAAAAAATTCCTTTAAACAGACAATATCTAATAAAGACAGTGTGGCTTTGAAGACAAAGTTTTGGTAAGTCCAAACCTGCAAACTCCAAAGGGGGCACCCGGATTTGAACCGGGGACCTCTTGATCTGCAGTCAAATGCTCTACCACTGAGCTATACCCCCACAAAATGCATCGCCTGAAAATAGTGAAAAAAAATTACTTACTTTAATGAGACAATATCTAATAAAAAGAGACTGGCTTTGAAGACAAAGTTTTGGTTAGTCCAAACCTGCCAAGTCCAAAGTGGGCACTCGGATTTGAATTGGGGACCTCTTGATCTGCAGTCAAATGCTCTACCACTGAGCTATACCCCCACAAAACACCTTGTCTGAAAATAGTAAAAAAAAAAAAAAAACTTCCTTTAAAGAGACAATATCTAATAAAGACAGTCTGGCTTTGAAGACAAAGTTTTGGTAAGTCCAAACCTGCCAAATGCTCTACCACTGAGCTATACCCCCACAAAATGCATTGCCTGAAAATAGTGAAAAAAATTACTTACTTTAATGAGACAATATCTAATAAAGAGAGACTGGCTTTGAAGACAAAGTTTTGGTTAGTCCAAACCTGCCAAAGGCAAAGGGGGCACCCGGATTTGAACCGGAGACCTCTTGATCTGCAGTCAAATGCTCTACCACTGAGCTATACCCCCACAAAACACCTTGTCTGAAAATAGTAAAAAAAAAAAAAATAAAAAAATAAATAAATAAATAAAAATAAAAAAATAAAAACCTTCCTTTAAAGAGACAATATCTAATAAAGGCGGTCTGGCTTTGAAGACAAAGTTTTAGTAAGTCCAAACCTGCAAACTCCAAAGGGGGCACCCGGATTTGAACCGGAGACCTCTTGATCTGCAGTCAAATGCTCTACCACTGAGCTATACCCCCATATAATGCATTGCCTGAAAATAGTGGGAAAAAAAATGACTTACTTTAATGAGACAATATCTAATAAAGACAGTCTGGCTTTGAAGACAAAGTTTAGGTAAGTCCAAACCTGCAAACTCCAAAGGGGGCAGCCGGATTTGAACCGGGGACCTCTTGATCTGCAGTCAAATGCTCTACCACTGAGCTATACCCCAACACAACACCTTGTCTGAAAATAGTTAAAAAAAAAAAAAAAAAAACTTCCTTTAAAGAGACAATATCTAATAAAGACAGTCTGGCTTTGAAGACAAAGTTTTGGTATGTCCAAACCTGCCAAATGCTCTACCACTGAGCTATACCCCCACAAAATGCATCGCCTGAAAATAGTGAAAAAAAATTACTTACTTTAATGAGACAATATCTAATAAAAAGAGACTGGCTTTGAAGACAAAGTTTTGGTTAGTCCAAACCTGCCAAGTCCAAAGTGGGCACTCGGATTTGAATTGGGGACCTCTTGATCTGCAGTCAAATGCTCTACCACTGAGCTATACCCCCACAAAACACCTTGTCTGAAAATAGTAAAAAAAAAAAAAAAACTTCCTTTAAAGAGACAATATCTAATAAAGACAGTCTGGCTTTGAAGACAAAGTTTTGGTAAGTCCAAACCTGCCAAATGCTCTACCACTGAGCTATACCCCCACAAAATGCATTGCCTGAAAATAGTGAAAAAAATTACTTACTTTAATGAGACAATATCTAATAAAGAGAGACTGGCTTTGAAGACAAAGTTTTGGTTAGTCCAAACCTGCCAAAGGCAAAGGGGGCACCCGGATTTGAACCGGAGACCTCTTGATCTGCAGTCAAATGCTCTACCACTGAGCTATACCCCCACAAAACACCTTGTCTGAAAATAGTAAAAAAAAAAAAATAATAAAAAAAATAAATAAATAAAAATAAAAAAATAAAAACCTTCCTTTAAAGAGACAATATCTAATAAAGGCGGTCTGGCTTTGAAGACAAAGTTTTAGTAAGTCCAAACCTGCAAACTCCAAAGGGGGCACCCGGATTTGAACCGGAGACCTCTTGATCTGCAGTCAAATGCTCTACCACTGAGCTATACCCCCATATAATGCATTGCCTGAAAATAGTGGGAAAAAAAATGACTTACTTTAATGAGACAATATCTAATAAAGACAGTCTGGCTTTGAAGACAAAGTTTAGGTAAGTCCAAACCTGCAAACTCCAAAGGGGGCAGCCGGATTTGAACCGGGGACCTCTTGATCTGCAGTCAAATGCTCTACCACTGAGCTATACCCCAACACAACACCTTGTCTGAAAATAGTTAAAAAAAAAAAAAAAAAACTTCCTTTAAAGAGACAATATCTAATAAAGACAGTCTGGCTTTGAAGACAAAGTTTTGGTATGTCCAAACCTGCCAAATGCTCTACCACTGAGCTATACCCCCACAAAATGCATCGCCTGAAAATAGTGAAAAAAAATTACTTACTTTAATGAGACAATATCTAATAAAAAGAGACTGGCTTTGAAGACAAAGTTTTGGTTAGTCCAAACCTGCCAAGTCCAAAGTGGGCACTCGGATTTGAATTGGGGACCTCTTGATCTGCAGTCAAATGCTCTACCACTGAGCTATACCCCCACAAAACACCTTGTCTGAAAATAGTAAAAAAAAAAAAAAAACTTCCTTTAAAGAGACAATATCTAATAAAGACAGTCTGGCTTTGAAGACAAAGTTTTGGTAAGTCCAAACCTGCCAAATGCTCTACCACTGAGCTATACCCCCACAAAATGCATTGCCTGAAAATAGTGAAAAAAATTACTTACTTTAATGAGACAATATCTAATAAAGAGAGACTGGCTTTGAAGACAAAGTTTTGGTTAGTCCAAACCTGCCAAAGGCAAAGGGGGCACCCGGATTTGAACCGGAGACCTCTTGATCTGCAGTCAAATGCTCTACCACTGAGCTATACCCCCACAAAACACCTTGTCTGAAAATAGTAAAAAAAATAAAAAAAAAAAAATAAATAAATAAATAAAAATAAAAAAATAAAAACCTTCCTTTAAAGAGACAATATCTAATAAAGGCGGTCTGGCTTTGAAGACAAAGTTTTAGTAAGTCCAAACCTGCAAACTCCAAAGGGGGCACCCGGATTTGAACCGGAGACCTCTTGATCTGCAGTCAAATGCTCTACCACTGAGCTATACCCCCATATAATGCATTGCCTGAAAATAGTGGGAAAAAAAATGACTTACTTTAATGAGACAATATCTAATAAAGACAGTCTGGCTTTGAAGACAAAGTTTAGGTAAGTCCAAACCTGCAAACTCCAAAGGGGGCAGCCGGATTTGAACCGGGGACCTCTTGATCTGCAGTCAAATGCTCTACCACTGAGCTATACCCCAACACAACACCTTGTCTGAAAATAGTTAAAAAAAAAAAAAAAAAACTTCCTTTAAAGAGACAATATCTAATAAAGACAGTCTGGCTTTGAAGACAAAGTTTTGGTATGTCCAAACCTGCCAAATGCTCTACCACTGAGCTATACCCCCACAAAATGCATCGCCTGAAAATAGTGAAAAAAAATTACTTACTTTAATGAGACAATATCTAATAAAAAGAGACTGGCTTTGAAGACAAAGTTTTGGTTAGTCCAAACCTGCCAAGTCCAAAGTGGGCACTCGGATTTGAATTGGGGACCTCTTGATCTGCAGTCAAATGCTCTACCACTGAGCTATACCCCCACAAAACACCTTGTCTGAAAATAGTAAAAAAAAAAAAAAAACTTCCTTTAAAGAGACAATATCTAATAAAGACAGTCTGGCTTTGAAGACAAAGTTTTGGTAAGTCCAAACCTGCCAAATGCTCTACCACTGAGCTATACCCCCACAAAATGCATTGCCTGAAAATAGTGAAAAAAATTACTTACTTTAATGAGACAATATCTAATAAAGAGAGACTGGCTTTGAAGACAAAGTTTTGGTTAGTCCAAACCTGCCAAAGGCAAAGGGGGCACCCGGATTTGAACCGGAGACCTCTTGATCTGCAGTCAAATGCTCTACCACTGAGCTATACCCCCACAAAACACCTTGTCTGAAAATAGTAAAAAAAAAAAAATAATAAAAAAAATAAATAAATAAAAATAAAAAAATAAAAACCTTCCTTTAAAGAGACAATATCTAATAAAGGCGGTCTGGCTTTGAAGACAAAGTTTTAGTAAGTCCAAACCTGCAAACTCCAAAGGGGGCACCCGGATTTGAACCGGAGACCTCTTGATCTGCAGTCAAATGCTCTACCACTGAGCTATACCCCCATATAATGCATTGCCTGAAAATAGTGGGAAAAAAAATGACTTACTTTAATGAGACAATATCTAATAAAGACAGTCTGGCTTTGAAGACAAAGTTTAGGTAAGTCCAAACCTGCAAACTCCAAAGGGGGCAGCCGGATTTGAACCGGGGACCTCTTGATCTGCAGTCAAATGCTCTACCACTGAGCTATACCCCAACACAACACCTTGTCTGAAAATAGTTAAAAAAAAAAAAAAAAAACTTCCTTTAAAGAGACAATATCTAATAAAGACAGTCTGGCTTTGAAGACAAAGTTTTGGTATGTCCAAACCTGCCAAATGCTCTACCACTGAGCTATACCCCCACAAAATGCATCGCCTGAAAATAGTGAAAAAAAATTACTTACTTTAATGAGACAATATCTAATAAAAAGAGACTGGCTTTGAAGACAAAGTTTTGGTTAGTCCAAACCTGCCAAGTCCAAAGTGGGCACTCGGATTTGAATTGGGGACCTCTTGATCTGCAGTCAAATGCTCTACCACTGAGCTATACCCCCACAAAACACCTTGTCTGAAAATAGTAAAAAAAAAAAAAAACTTCCTTTAAAGAGACAATATCTAATAAAGACAGTCTGGCTTTGAAGACAAAGTTTTGGTAAGTCCAAACCTGCCAAATGCTCTACCACTGAGCTATACCCCCACAAAATGCATTGCCTGAAAATAGTGAAAAAAATTACTTACTTTAATGAGACAATATCTAATAAAGAGAGACTGGCTTTGAAGACAAAGTTTTGGTTAGTCCAAACCTGCCAAAGGCAAAGGGGGCACCCGGATTTGAACCGGAGACCTCTTGATCTGCAGTCAAATGCTCTACCACTGAGCTATACCCCCACAAAACACCTTGTCTGAAAATAGTAAAAAAAAAAAAAATAATAAAAAAAATAAATAAATAAAAATAAAAAAATAAAAACCTTCCTTTAAAGAGACAATATCTAATAAAGGCGGTCTGGCTTTGAAGACAAAGTTTTAGTAAGTCCAAACCTGCAAACTCCAAAGGGGGCACCCGGATTTGAACCGGAGACCTCTTGATCTGCAGTCAAATGCTCTACCACTGAGCTATACCCCCATATAATGCATTGCCTGAAAATAGTGGGAAAAAAAATGACTTACTTTAATGAGACAATATCTAATAAAGACAGTCTGGCTTTGAAGACAAAGTTTAGGTAAGTCCAAACCTGCAAACTCCAAAGGGGGCAGCCGGATTTGAACCGGGGACCTCTTGATCTGCAGTCAAATGCTCTACCACTGAGCTATACCCCAACACAACACCTTGTCTGAAAATAGTTAAAAAAAAAAAAATAAAAAAAAATAAAAACTTCCTTTAAAGAGACAATATCTAATAAAGACAGTCTGGCTTTGAAGACAAAGTTT
>NC_133380.1:29423058-29483700 GCF_049309525.1 Garra rufa
AATATCTAATAAAGGGAGTCTGGCTTTGAAGACAAAGTTTTAGTAAGTCCAAACCTGCAAACTCCAAAGGGGGCACCCGGATTTGAACCGGAGACCTCTTGATCTGCAGTCAAATGCTCTACCACTGAGCTATACCCCCATATAATGCATTGCCTGAAAATAGTGGGAAAAAAATGACTTACTTTAATGAGACAATATCTAATAAAGACAGTCTGGCTTTGAAGACAAAGTTTTGGTAAATCCAAACCTGCAAACTCCAAAGGGGGCAGCCGGATTTGAACCGGGGACCTCTTGATCTGCAGTCAAATGCTCTACCACTGAGCTATACCCCAACACAACACCTTGTCTGAAAATAGTTAAAAAAAAAAAAAAAACTTCCTTTAAAGAGACAATATCTAATAAAGACAGTCTGGCTTTGAAGACAAAGTTTTGGTAAGTCCAAACCTGCAAACTCCAAAGTGGGCACCCGGATTTGAACCGGGGACCTCTTGATCTGCAGTCAAATGCTCTACCACTGAGCTATACCCCCACAAAACGCCTTGTCTGAAAATAGTAAAAAAAATAATAATAATTCCTTCAATGAGACAATATCTAATAAAGACAGTCTGGCTTTGAAGACAAAGTTTTGGTAAGTCCAAACCTGCAAACTCCAAAGGGGGCACCCGGATTTGAACCGGGGACCTCTTGATCTGCAGTCAAATGCTCTACCACTGAGCTATACCCCCACAAAACACCATGTCTGAAAATAATAAAAAAAAAAAATAATAAAAAAAAAATAAAATAAAATAAAATAAAAACCTTCCTTTAAAGAGACAATATCTAATACAGACAGTCTGGCTTTGAAGACAAAGTTTTAGTAAGTCCAAACCTGCAAACTCCAAAGGGGGCACCCGGATTTGAACCGGAGACCTCTTGATCTGCAGTCAAATGCTCTACCACTGAGCTATACCCCCACAAAACACCTTGTCTGAAAATAGTAAAAAAAAAACAAAAAAAAACCTTCCTTTAAATAGACAATATCTAATAAAGATAGTCTGGCTTTGAAGACAACGTTTTGGTTAGTCCAAACCTGCCAAGTCCAAAGTTGGCAAAAAGATTTGAATCAGGACCTTCTTGATTTGCAGTTAAATCCTCTACCACTGAGTTATAACGTCAAAAAGAGGTCTTTGCAAAACCAGTGAAAGAAGATAACGCCCTTCAATGTCACAACATATGACAAAGACAGTCTGGCTTTGAAGACATAGCTTTGGTTAGTCCAAAGCAACCAAATCCAAAGGGTGCACCCAGATTTGAAACAAGGACCTCTTGATCTACTGTCAAATGCTCTACCGATGAGTTATACACCCACAAAACGCCTTGTCTGAAAATAGTAAAAAAAATAAATAAATAAATAAAAAAACTTCCTTTAAAGAGACAATATCTAATAAAGACAGTCTGGCTTTGAAGACAAAGTTTTGGTAAGTCCAAACCTGCAAACTCCAAAGGGGGCACCCGGATTTGAACCGGGGACCTCTTGATCTGCAGTCAAATGCTCTACCACTGAGCTATACCCCCACAAAACACCTTGTCTGAAAACAGTAAAAAAATAATAATAATTCCTTCAATGAGACAATAACTAATAAAGACAGTCTGGCTTTGAAGACAAAGTTTTGGTTAGTCCAAACCTGCCAAGTCCAAAGTTGGCAAAAAGATTTGAATCAGGACCTTCTTGATTTGCAGTTAAATCCTCTACCACTGAGTTATAACGTCAAAAAGAGGTCTTTGCAAAACCAGTGAAAGAAGATAACGCCCTTCAATGTCACAACATATGACAAAGACAGTCTGGCTTTGAAGACATAGCTTTGGTTAGTCCAAAGCAACCAAATCCAAAGGGTGCACCCAGATTTGAAACAAGGACCTCTTGATCTACTGTCAAATGCTCTACCGATGAGTTATACACCCACAAAACGCCTTGTCTGAAAATAGTAAAAAAAATAAATAAATAAATAAATAAACTTCCTTTAAAGAGACAATATCTAATAAAGATAGTCTGGCTTTGAAGACAAAGTTTTGGTAAGTCCAAACCTGCAAACTCCAAAGGGGGCACCCGGATTTGAACCGGGGACCTCTTGATCTGCAGTCAAATGCTCTACCACTGAGCTATACCCCCACAAAACGCCTTGTCTGAAAATAGTAAAAATAAATAAATAAATAAATAAAAAAACTTCCTTTAAAGAGACAATATCTAATAAAGATAGTCTGGCTTTGAAGACAAAGTTTTGGTAAGTCCAAACCTGCAAACTCTAAAGGGGACATCTGGATTTGAACCGGGGACCTCTTGATCTGCAGTCAAATGCACTACCACTGAGCTATACCCCCACAAAAACTGCTGTTTTAAAATAATGAAAAAATAATAATTCCTTCAATGAGACAATAACTAATAAAGACAGTCTGGCTTTGAAGACAACGTTTTGGTTAGTCCAAACCTGCCAAGTCCAAAGTTGGCAAAAAGATTTGAATCAGGACCTTCGAGATTTGCAGTTAAATCCTCTACCACTGAGTTATAACGTCAAAAAGAGGTCTTTGCAAAACCAGTGAAAGAAGATAACGCCCTTCAATGTCACAACATATGACAAAGACAGTCTGGCTTTGAAGACATAGCTTTGGTTAGTCCAAAGCAACCAAATCCAAAGGGTGCACCCAGATTTGAAACAAGGACCTCTTGATCTACTGTCAAATGCTCTACCGATGAGTTATACACCCACAAAACGCCTTGTCTGAAAATAGTAAAAATAAATAAATAAATAAATAAATAAAGTTCCTTTAAAGAGACAATATCTAATAAAGATAGTCTGGCTTTGAAGACAAAGTTTTGGTTAGTCCAAACCTGCCAAATCCAAAGGGGGCATCCGGATTTGAACCGGAGACTTCTTGATCTGCAGTCAAATGCTCTACCACTGAGATATACCCCCATATAATGCATTGCCTGAAAATAGTGGGAAAAAAAACAACTTACTTTAATGAGACAATATCTAATAGAGACAGTCTGGCTTTGAAGACAACGTTTTGGTAAGTCCAAACCTGCCAAATGCTCTACCACTGAGCTATACCCCCACAAAAAGGTGCTGTTTTAAAATAATTAAAAAAAAAATAATAATTCCTTCAATGAGACAATAACTAATAAAGACAGTCTGGCTTTGAAGACAAAGTTTTGGTAAGTCCAAACCTGCCAAATGCTCTACCACTGAGCTATACCCCCACAAAATGCATTGCCTGAAAATAGTGAAAAAAATTACTTACTTTAATGAGACAATATCTAATAAAGAGAGACTGGCTTTGAAGACAAAGTTTTGGTTAGTCCAAACCTGCCAAAGGCAAAGGGGGCACCGGGATTTGAACCGGGGAACGCTTGATCTGCAGTCAAATGCTCTACCACTGAGATATACCCCCATAAAATGCATTGCCTGAAAATAGTGGGGAAAAAAATTACTTACTTTAATGAGACAATAACTAATAAAGACAGTCTGGCTTTGAAGACAAAGTTTTGGTAAGTCCAAACCTGCTAACTCCAAAGGGGGCACCCGGATTTGAACCGGGGACCTCTTGATCTGCAGTCAAATGCTCTACCACTGAGCTATACCCCCACAAAACACCTTGTCTGAAAATAGTAAAAAAAAAAACAAAAAAAAAACCTTCCTTTAAATAGACAATATCTAATAAAGATAGTCTGGCTTTGAAGACAACGTTTTGGTTAGTCCAAACCTGCCAAGTCCAAAGTTGGCAAAAAGATTTGAATCAGGACCTTCTTGATTTGCAGTTAAATCCTCTACCACTGAGTTATAACGTCAAAAAGAGGTCTTTGCAAAACCAGTGAAAGAAGATAACGCCCTTCAATGTCACAACATATGACAAAGACAGTCTGGCTTTGAAGACATAGCTTTGGTTAGTCCAAAGCAACCAAATCCAAAGGGTGCACCCAGATTTGAAACAAGGACCTCTTGATCTACTGTCAAATGCTCTACCGATGAGTTATACACCCACAAAACGCCTTGTCTAAAAAATAGTAAAAAAAATAAATAAATAAATAAAAAAACTTCCTTTAAAGAGACAATATCTAATAAAGATAGTCTGGCTTTGAAGACAAAGTTTTGGTAAGTCCAAACCTGCAAACTCCAAAGGGGTCACCCGGATTTGAACCGGGGACCTCTTGATCTGCAGTCAAATGCTCTACCACTGAGCTATACCCCCACAAAACACCTTGTCTGAAAATAGTAAAAAAAAAAAAAAAAACTTCCTTTAAAGAGACAATATCTAATAAAGACAGTCTGGCTTTGAAGACAAAGTTCTGGTAAGTCCAAACCTGCAAACTCTAAAGGGGACATCTGGATTTGAACTGGGGACCTCTTGATCTGCAGTCAAATGCACTACCACTGAGCTATACCCCCACAAAAAGTGCTGTTTTAAAATAATGAAAAAATAATAATTCCTTCAATGAGACAATAACTAATAAAGACAGTCTGGCTTTGAAGACAAAGTTTTGGTAAGTCCAAACCTGCCAAATGCTCTACCACTGAGCTATACCCACACAAAATGCATCGCCTGAAAATAGTGAAAAAAATTACTTACTTTAATGAGACAATATCTAATAAAGCTAGTCTGGCTTTGAAGACAAAGTTTTGGTTAGTCCAAACCTGCCAAATCCAAAGGGGGCATCCGGATTCGAACCGGGGACCTCTTGATCTGTAGTCAAATGCTCTACCACTGAGCTATACCCCCATAAAATGCATTGCCTGAAAATAGTTAAAAAAAAATTACTTACTTTAATGAGACAATATCTAATAAAGAGAGACTGGCTTTGAAGACCAAATTTTGGTCCAAACCTGCCAAGCCCAAAGGGGGCACCCGGATTTGAACCGGGGACCTCTTGATCTGCAGTCAAATGCTCTACCACTGAGCTATACCCCCATAAAATGCATTGCCTGAAAATAGTGGGGAAAAATTACTTACTTTAATGAGACAATAACTAATAAAGACAGTCTGGCTTTGAAGACAAAGTTTTGGTAAGTCCAAACTTGCTAACTCCAAAGGGGGCACCCGGATTTGAACCGGGGACCTCTTGATCTGCAGTCAAATGCTCTACCACTGAGCTATACCCCCACAAAAAGTGCTGTCTTAAAATAATTAAAAAAAAATAATAATTCCTTCAATGAGACAATAACTAATAAAGACAGTCTGGCTTTGAAGACAAAGTTTTGGTAAGTCCAAACCTGCCAAATGCTCTACCACTGAGCTATACCCCCACAAAATGCATTGCCTGAAAATAGTGAAAAAAATTACTTACTTTAATGAGACAATATCTAATAAAGAGAGACTGGCTTTGAAGACAAAGTTTTGGTTAGTCCAAACCTGCCAAAGGCAAAGGGGGCACCCGGATTTGAACCGGGGAACGCTTGATCTGCAGTCAAATGCTCTACCACTGAGATATACCCCCATAAAATGCATTGCCTGAAAATAGTGGAAAAAAATGTACTTACTTTAATGAGACAATAACTAATACAGACAGTGTGGCTTTGAAGACAAAGTATTGGTAATTCCAAACCTGCAAACTCCAAAGGGAGCACCCGGATTTGAACCGGGGACCTCTTGATCTGCAGTAAAAATGCTCTACCATTGAGCTATACCTCCACAAAGAGTGCTGTCTTAAAATAATGAAAAAAAAAAAAATTCCTTCAATGAGACAATAACTAACAAAGACAGTCTGGCTTTGAAGACAAAGTTTTGGTAAGTCCAAACCTGCCAAATGCTCTACCACTGAGCTATACCCCCACAAAATGCATCGCCTGAAAATAGTGAAAAAAAATGACTTAGTTTAATGAGACAATATCTAATAAAGAGAGACTGGCTTTGAAGACAAAGTTTTGGTTAGTCCAAACCTGCCAAGTCCAAAGGGGGCACCCGGATTTGAACCGGGGACCTCTTGATCTGCAGTCAAATGCTCTACCACTGAGCTGTACCCCCACAAAAAGTGCTGTCTTAAAATAATGAAAAAATAATAATAATTCCTTCAATGAGACAATAACTAATAAAGACAGTCTGGCTTTGAAGACAAAGTTTTGGTAAGTCCAAACCTGCAAACTCCAAAGGGGGCACCCGGATTTGAACCGGGGACCTCTTGATCTGCAGTCAAATGCTCTACCACTGAGCTATACCCCCACAAAACACCTTGTCTGAAAATAGTAAAAAAAATAATAATAAAAAAAAAAAAAAAAAAAAAATAAAAATAAAAACCTTCCTTTAAAGAGACAATATCTAATTAAGACAGTCTGGCTTTGAAGACAAAGTTTTAGTAAGTCCAAACCTGCAAACTCCAAAGGGGGCACCCGGATTTGAACCGGAGACCTCTTGATCTGCAGTCAAATGCTCTACCACTGAGCTATACCCCCATATAAAGCATTGCCTGAAAATAGTGGGAAAAAAATGACTTACTTTAATGAGACAATATCTAATAAAGACAGTCTGGCTTTGAAGACAAAGTTTTGGTAAGTCCAAACCTGCAAACTCCAAAGGGGTCACCCGGATTTGAACCGGGGACCTCTTGATCTGCAGTCAAATGCTCTACCACTGAGCTATACCCCCACAAAACACCTTGTCTGAAAATAGTAAAAAAAAAAAAAAAAAACTTCCTTTAAAGAGACAATATCTAATAAAGACAGTCTGGCTTTGAAGACAAAGTTTTGGTAAGTCCAAACCTGCAAACTCTAAAGGGGACATCTGGATTTGAACCGGGGACCTCTTGATCTGCAGTCAAATGCTCTACCACTGAGCTATACCCCCACAAAAAGTGCTGTTTTAAAATAATGAAAAAATAATAATTCCTTCAATGAGACAATAACTAATAAAGACAGTCTGGCTTTGAAGACAAAGTTTTGGTAAGTCCAAACCTGCCAAATGCTCTACCACTGAGCTATACCCACACAAAATGCATCGCCTGAAAATAGTGAAAAAAATTACTTACTTTAATGAGACAATATCTAATAAAGCTAGTCTGGCTTTGAAGACAAAGTTTTGGTTAGTCCAAACCTGCCAAATCCAAAGGGGGCATCCGGATTCGAACCGGGGACCTCTTGATCTGTAGTCAAATGCTCTACCACTGAGCTATACCCCCATAAAATGCATTACCTGAAAATAGTAAAAAAAAAATTACTTACTTTAATGAGACAATATCTAATAAAGAGAGACTGGCTTTGAAGACCAAATTTTGGTCCAAACCTGCCAAGCCCAAAGGGGGCACCCGGATTTGAACCGGGGACCTCTTGATCTGCAGTCAAATGCTCTACCACTGAGCTATACCCCCATAAAATGCATTGCCTGAAAATAGTGGGGAAAAATTACTTACTTTAATGAGACAATAACTAATAAAGACAGTCTGGCTTTGAAGACAAAGTTTTGGTAAGTCCAAACTTGCTAACTCCAAAGGGGGCACCCGGATTTGAACCGGGGACCTCTTGATCTGCAGTCAAATGCTCTACCACTGAGCTATACCCCCACAAAAAGTGCTGTCTTAAAATAATTAAAAAAAAATAATAATTCCTTCAATGAGACAATAACTAATAAAGACAGTCTGGCTTTGAAGACAAAGTTTTGGTAAGTCCAAACCTGCCAAATGCTCTACCACTGAGCTATACCCCCACAAAATGCATTGCCTGAAAATAGTGAAAAAAATTACTTACTTTAATGAGACAATATCTAATAAAGAGAGACTGGCTTTGAAGACAAAGTTTTGGTTAGTCCAAACCTGCCAAAGGCAAAGGGGGCACCCGGATTTGAACCGGGGAACGCTTGATCTGCAGTCAAATGCTCTACCACTGAGATATACCCCCATAAAATGCATTGCCTGAAAATAGTGGAAAAAAATGTACTTACTTTAATGAGACAATAACTAATACAGACAGTGTGGCTTTGAAGACAAAGTATTGGTAATTCCAAACCTGCAAACTCCAAAGGGAGCACCCGGATTTGAACCGGGGACCTCTTGATCTGCAGTCAAATGCTCTACCATTGAGCTATACCTCCACAAAGAGTGCTGTCTTAAAATAATGAAAAAAAAAAAATTCCTTCAATGAGACAATAACTAACAAAGACAGTCTGGCTTTGAAGACAAAGTTTTGGTAAGTCCAAACCTGCCAAATGCTCTACCACTGAGCTATACCCCCACAAAATGCATCGCCTGAAAATAGTGAAAAAAAAATGACTTAGTTTAATGAGACAATATCTAATAAAGAGAGACTGGCTTTGAAGACAAAGTTTTGGTTAGTCCAAACCTGCCAAGTCCAAAGGGGGAACCCGGATTTGAACCGGGGACCTCTTGATCTGCAGTCAAATGCTCTACCACTGAGCTATACCCCCACAAAAAGTGCTGTCTTAAAATAATGAAAAAATAATAATAATTCCTTCAATGAGACAATAACTAATAAAGACAGTCTGGCTTTGAAGACAAAGTTTTGGTAAGTCCAAACCTGCAAACTCCAAAGGGGGCACCCGGATTTGAACCGGGGACCTCTTGATCTGCAGTCAAATGCTCTACCACTGAGCTATACCCCCACAAAACACCTTGTCTGAAAATAGTATAAAAAAAAATAATAAAAAAAAATAAAATAAAAAAATAAATAAAAATAAAAACCTTCCTTTAAAGAGACAATATCTAATTAAGACAGTCTGGCTTTGAAGACAAAGTTTTAGTAAGTCCAAACCTGCAAACTCCAAAGGGGGCACCCGGATTTGAACCGGAGACCTCTTGATCTGCAGTCAAATGCTCTACCACTGAGCTATACCCCCATATAAAGCATTGCCTGAAAATAGTGGGAAAAAAAATGACTTACTTTAATGAGACAATATCTAATAAAGACAGTCTGGCTTTGAAGACAAAGCTTTGGTAAGTCCAAACCTGCAAACTCCAAAGGGGGCAGCCGGATTTGAACCGGGGACCTCTTGATCTGCAGTCAAATGCTCTACCACTGAGCTATACCCCCACAAAACACCTTGTCTGAAAATAGTAAAAAAAAAAAAAAAACTTCCTTTAAAGAGACAATATCTAATAAAGACAGTCTGGCTTTGAAGACAAAGTTTTGGTAAGTCCAAACCTGCAAACTCCAAAGGGGGCACCCGGATTTGAACCGGGGACCTCTTGATCTGCAGTCAAATGCTCTACCACTGAGCTATACCCCCACAAAACGCCTTGTCTGAAAATAGTAAAAAAGCAAAAAAAAAAAAACCTTCCTTTAAATAGACAATATCTAATAAAGATAGTCTGGCTTTGAAGACAACGTTTTGGTTAGTCCAAACCTGCCAAGTCCAAAGTTGGCAAAAAGATTTGAATCAGGACCTTCTTGATTTGCAGTTAAATCCTCTACCACTGAGTTATAACGTCAAAAAGAGGTCTTTGCAAAACCAGTGAAAGAAGATAACGCCCTTCAATGTCACAACATATGACAAAGACAGTCTGGCTTTGAAGACATAGCTTTGGTTAGTCCAAAGCAACCAAATCCAAAGGGTGCACCCAGATTTGAAACAAGGACCTCTTGATCTACTGTCAAATGCTCTACCGATGAGTTATACACCCACAAAACACCTTGTCTGAAAATAGTAAAAAAAATAAATAAATAAATAAAAAAACTTCCTTTAAAGAGACAATATCTAATAAAAACAGTCTGGCTTTGAAGACAAAGTTTTGGTAAGTCCAAACCTGCAAACTCCAAAGGGGGCACCCGGATTTGAACCGGGGACCTCTTGATCTGCAGTCAAATGCTCTACCACTGAGCTATACCCCCATAAAATGCATTGCCTGAAAATAGTAAAAAAAAATTACTTACTTTAATGAGACAATATTTAATAAAGAGAGACTGGCTTTGAAGACCAAATTTTGGTTGGTCCAAACCTGCCAAGCCCAAAGGGGGCACCCGGATTTGAACCAGGGACCTCTTGATCTGCAGTCAAATGCTCTACCACTGAGCTATACCCCCATAAAATGCATTGCCTGAAAATAGTGGGGAAAAATTACTTACTTTAATGAGACAATAACTAATAAAGACAGTCTGGCTGTGAAGACAAAGTTTTGGTAAGTCCAAACTTGCTAACTCCAAAGGGGGCACCCGGATTTGAACCGGGGACCTCTTGATCTGCAGTCAAATGCTCTACCACTGAGCTATACCCCCACAAAAAGTGCTGTCTTAAAATAATGAAAAAAAATAATAATTCCTTCAATGAGACAATAACTAATAAAGACAGTCTGGCTTTGAAGACAAAGTTTTGGTAAGTCCAAACCTGCCAAATGCTCTACCACTGAGCTATACCCCCACAAAATGCATTGCCTGAAAATAGTGAAAAAAATTACTTACTTTAATGAGACAATATCTAATAAAGAGAGACTGGCTTTGAAGACAACGTTTTGGTTAGTCCAAACCTGCCAAGTCCAAAGTTGGCAAAAAGATTTGAATCAGGACCTTCTTGATTTGCAGTTAAATCCTCTACCACTGAGTTATAACGTCAGAAAGAGGTCTTTGCAAAACCAGTGAAAGAAGATAACGCCCTTCAATGTCACAACATATGACAAAGACAGTCTGGCTTTGAAGACATAGCTTTGGTTAGTCCAAAGCAACCAAATCCAAAGGGTGCACCCAGATTTGAAACAAGGACCTCTTGATCTACTGTCAAATGCTCTACCGATGAGTTATACACCCACAAAACGCCTTGTCTGAAAATAGTAAAAAAAATAAATAAATAAATAAAAAAACTTCCTTTAAAGAGACAATATCTAATAAAGACAGTCTGGCTTTGAAGACAAAGTTTTGGTAAGTCCAAACCTGCAAACTCTAAAGGGGACATCTGGATTTGAACCGGGGACCTCTTAATCTGCAGTCAAATGCACTACCACTGAGATATACCCCCACAAAAAGTGCTGTTTTAAAATAATGAAAAAATAATAATTCCTTCAATGAGACAATAACTAATAAAGACAGTCTGGCTTTGAAGACAAAGTTTTGGTAAGTCCAAACCTGCCAAATGCTCTACCACTGAGCTATACCCACACAAAATGCATCGCCTGAAAATAGTGAAAAAAATTACTTACTTTAATGAGACAATATCTAATAAAGCTAGTCTGGCTTTGAAGACAAAGTTTTGGTTAGTCCAAACCTGCCAAATCCAAAGGGGGCATCCGGATTTGAACCGGGGACCTCTTGATCTGTAGTCAAATGCTCTACCACTGAGCTATACCCCCATAAAAAGCATTGCCTGAAAATAGTAAAAAAAAATTACTTACTTTAATGAGACAACATCTAATAAAGAGAGACTGGCTTTGAAGACCAAATTTTGGTCCAAACCTGCCAAGCCCAAAGGGGGCACCCGGATTTGATCCGGGGACCTCTTGATCTGCAGTCAAATGCTCTACCACTGAGCTATACCCCCATAAAATGCATTGCCTGAAAATAGTGGGGAAAAATTACTTACTTTAATGAGACAATAACTAATAAAGACAGTCTGGCTTTGAAGACAAAGTTTTGGTAAGTCCAAACTTGCTAACTCCAAAGGGGGCACCCGGATTTGAACCGGGGACCTCTTGATCTGCAGTCAAATGCTCTACCACTGAGCTATACCCCCACAAAAAGTGCTGTCTTAAAATAATTTAAAAAAAATAATAATTCCTTCAATGAGACAATAACTAATAAAGACAGTCTGGCTTTGAAGACAAAGTTTTGGTAAGTCCAAACCTGCCAAATGCTCTACCACTGAGCTATACCCCCACAAAATGCATTGCCTGAAAATAGTGAAAAAAATTACTTACTTTAATGAGACAATATCTAATAAAGAGAGACTGGCTTTGAAGACAAAGTTTTGGTTAGTCCAAACCTGCCAAAGGCAAAGGGGGCACCCGGATTTGAACCGGGGAACGCTTGATCTGCAGTCAAATGCTCTACCACTGAGATATACCCCCATAAAATGCATTGCCTGAAAATAGTGGAAAAAATGTACTTACTTTAATGAGACAATAACTAATACAGACAGTCTGGCTTTGAAGACAAAGTATTGGTAATTCCAAACCTGCAAACTCCAAAGGGAGCACCCGGATTTGAACCGGGGACCTCTTGATCTGCAGTCAAATGCTCTACCATTGAGCTATACCTCCACAAAAAGTGCTGTCTTAAAATAATGAAAAAAAAAAAAATCCTTCAATGAGACAATAACTAACAAAGACAGTCTGGCTTTGAAGACAAAGTTTTGGTAAGTCCAAACCTGCCAAATGCTCTACCACTGAGCTATACCCCCACAAAATGCATCGCCTGAAAATAGTGAAAAAAAATGACTTAGTTTAATGAGACAATATCTAATAAAGAGAGACTGGCTTTGAAGACAAAGTTTTGGTTAGTCCAAACCTGCCAAGTCCAAAGGGGGCACCCGGATTTGAACCGGGGACCTCTTGATCTGCAGTCAAATGCTCTACCACTGAGCTATACCCCCACAAAAAGTGCTGTCTTAAAATAATGAAAAAATAATAATAATTCCTTCAATGAGACAATAACTAATAAAGACAGTCTGGCTTTGAAGACAAAGTTTTGGTAAGTCCAAACCTGCTAACTCCAAAGGGGCACCCGGATTTGAACCGGGGACCTCTTGATCTGCAGTCAAATGCTCTACCACTGAGCTATACCCCCACAAAATGCATCGCCTGAAAATAGTGAAAAAAAATGACTTAGTTTAATGAGACAATATCTAATAAAGAGAGACTGGCTTTGAAGACAAAGTTTTGGTTAGTCCAAACCTGCCAAGTCCAAAGGGGGCACCCGGATTTGCACCGGGGACCTCTTGATCTGCAGTCAAATGCTCTACCACTGAGCTATACCCCCACAAAAAGTGCTGTCTTAAAATAATGAAAAAATAATAATAATTCCTTCAATGAGACAATAACTAATAAAGACAGTCTGGCTTTGAAGACAAAGTTTTGGTAAGTCCAAACCTGCAAACTCCAAAGGGGGCACCCGGATTTGAACCGGGGACCTCTTGATCTGCAGTCAAATGCTCTACCACTGAGCTATACCCCCACAAAACACCTTGTCTGAAAATAGTAAAAAAAAAAATAATAAAAAAAAAATAAAATAAAAAAATAAAAAAATAAAAACCTTCCTTTAAAGAGACAATATTTAATAAAGAGAGACTGGCTTTGAAGACCAAATTTTGGTTGGTCCAAACCTGCCAAGCCCAAAGGGGGCACCTGGATTTGAACCGGGGACCTCTTGATCTGCAGTCAAATGCTCTACCACTGAGCTATACCCCCATAAAATGCATTGCCTGAAAATAGTGGGGGAAAATTACTTACTTTAATGAGACAATAACTAATAAAGACAGTCTGGCTGTGAAGACAAAGTTTTGGTAAGTCCAAACTTGCTAACTCCAAAGGGGGCACCCGGATTTGAACCGGGGACCTCTTGATCTGCAGTCAAATGCTCTACCACTGAGCTATACCCCCACAAAAAGTGCTGTCTTAAAATAATGAAAAAAAATAATAATTCCTTCAATGAGACAATAACTAATAAAGACAGTCTGGCTTTGAAGACAAAGTTTTGGTAAGTCCAAACCTGCCAAATGCTCTACCACTGAGCTATACCCCCACAAAATGCATTGCCTGAAAATAGTGAAAAAAAATTACTTACTTTAATGAGACAATATCTAATAAAGAGAGACTGGCTTTGAAGACAACGTTTTGGTTAGTCCAAACCTGCCAAGTCCAAAGTTGGCAAAAAGATTTGAATCAGGACCTTCTTGATTTGCAGTTAAATCCTCTACCACTGAGTTATAACGTCAAAAAGAGGTCTTTGCAAAACCAGTGAAAGAAGATAACGCCCTTCAATGTCACAACATATGACAAAGACAGTCTGGCTTTGAAGACATAGCTTTGGTTAGTCCAAAGCAACCAAATCCAAAGGGTGCACCCAGATTTGAAACAAGGACCTCTTGATCTACTGTCAAATGCTCTACCGATGAGTTATACACCCACAAAACGCCTTGTCTGAAAATAGTAAAAAAAATAAATAAATAAATAAATAAACTTCCTTTAAAGAGACAATATCTAATAAAGACAGTCTGGCTTTGAAGACAAAGTTTTGGTAAGTCCAAACCTGCAAACTCTAAAGGGGACATCTGGATTTGAACCGGGGACCTCTTAATCTGCAGTCAAATGCACTACCACTGAGCTATACCCCCACAAAAAGTGCTGTTTTAAAATAATGAAAAAATAATAATTCCTTCAATGAGACAATAACTAATAAAGACAGTCTGGCTTTGAAGACAAAGTTTTGGTAAGTCCAAACCTGCCAAATGCTCTACCACTGAGCTATACCCACACAAAATGCATCGCCTGAAAATAGTGAAAAAAATTACTTACTTTAATGAGACAATATCTAATAAAGCTAGTCTGGCTTTGAAGACAAAGTTTTGGTTAGTCCAAACCTGCCAAATCCAAAGGGGGCATCCGGATTTGAACCGGGGACCTCTTGATCTGTAGTCAAATGCTCTACCACTGAGCTATACCCCCATAAAATGCCTTGCCTGAAAATAGTAAAAAAAAAATTACTTACTTTAATGAGACAACATCTAATAAAGAGAGACTGGCTTTGAAGACCAAATTTTGGTCCAAACCTGCCAAGCCCAAAGGGGGCACCCGGATTTGAACCGGGGACCTCTTGATCTGCAGTCAAATGCTCTACCACTGAGCTATACCCCCATAAAATGCATTGCCTGAAAATAGTGGGGAAAAATTACTTACTTTAATGAGACAATAACTAATAAAGACAGTCTGGCTTTGAAGACAAAGTTTTGGTAAGTCCAAACTTGCTAACTCCAAAGGGGGCACCCGGATTTGAACCGGGGACCTCTTGATCTGCAGTCAAATGCTCTACCACTGAGCTATACCCCCACAAAAAGTGCTGTCTTAAAATAATTTAAAAAAAATAATAATTCCTTCAATGAGACAATAACTAATAAAGACAGTCTGGCTTTGAAGACAAAGTTTTGGTAAGTCCAAACCTGCCAAATGCTCTACCACTGAGCTATACCCCCACAAAATGCATTGCCTGAAAATAGTGAAAAAAATTACTTACTTTAATGAGACAATATCTAATAAAGAGAGACTGGCTTTGAAGACAAAGTTTTGGTTAGTCCAAACCTGCCAAAGGCAAAGGGGGCACCCGGATTTGAACCGGGGAACGCTTGATCTGCAGTCAAATGCTCTACCACTGAGATATACCCCCATAAAATGCATTGCCTGAAAATAGTGGAAAAAAATGTACTTACTTTAATGAGACAATAACTAATACAGACAGTCTGGCTTTGAAGACAAAGTATTGGTAATTCCAAACCTGCAAACTCCAAAGGGAGCACCCGGATTTGAACCGGGGACCTCTTGATCTGCAGTCAAATGCTCTACCATTGAGCTATACCTCCACAAAAAGTGCTGTCTTAAAATAATGAAAAAAAACAAATTCCTTCAATGAGACAATAACTAACAAAGACAGTCTGGCTTTGAAGACAAAGTTTTGGTAAGTCCAAACCTGCCAAATGCTCTACCACTGAGCTATACCCCCACAAAATGCATCGCCTGAAAATAGTGAAAAAAAATGACTTAGTTTAATGAGACAATATCTAATAAAGAGAGACTGGCTTTGAAGACAAAGTTTTGGTTAGTCCAAACCTGCCAAGTCCAAAGGGGGCACCCGGATTTGAACCGGGGACCTCTTGATCTGCAGTCAAATGCTCTACCACTGAGCTATACCCCCACAAAACGCCTTGTCTGAAAATAGTAAAAAAGCAAAAAAAAAAAAACCTTCCTTTAAATAGACAATATCTAATAAAGATAGTCTGGCTTTGAAGACAACGTTTTGGTTAGTCCAAACCTGCCAAGTCCAAAGTTGGCAAAAAGATTTGAATCAGGACCTTCTTGATTTGCAGTTAAATCCTCTACCACTGAGTTATAACGTCAAAAAGAGGTCTTTGCAAAACCAGTGAAAGAAGATAACGCCCTTCAATGTCACAACATATGACAAAGACAGTTTGGCTTTGAAGACATAGCTTTGGTTAGTCCAAAGCAACCAAATCCAAAGGGTGCACCCAGATTTGAAACAAGGACCTCTTGATCTACTGTCAAATGCTCTACCGATGAGTTATACACCCACAAAACGCCTTGTCTGAAAATAGTAAAAAAAATAAATAAATAAATAAAAAAACTTCCTTTAAAGAGACAATATCTAATAAAGATAGTCTGGCTTTTAAGACAAAGTTTTGGTAAGTCCAAACCTGCAAACTCCAAAGGGGGCACCCGGATTTGAACCGGAGACCTCTTGATCTGCAGTCAAATACTCTACCACTAAGCTATACCCCCATAAAATGCATTGCCTGAAAATAGTAAAAAAAAATTACTTACTTTAATGAGACAATATTTAATAAAGAGAGACTGGCTTTGAAGACCAAATTTTGGTTGGTCCAAACCTGCCAAGCCCAAAGGGGGCACCCGGATTTGAACCGGGGACCTCTTGATCTGCAGTCAAATGCTCTACCACTGAGCTATACCCCCACAAAAAGTGCTGTCTTAAAATAATGAAAAAAAAAATAATTCCTTCAATGAGACAATAACTAATAAAGACAGTCTGGCTTTGAAGACAAAGTTTTGGTAAGTCCAAACCTGCCAAATGCTCTACCACTGAGCTATACCCCCACAAAATGCATTGCCTGAAAATAGTGGGGAAAAATTACTTACTTTAATGAGACAATAACTAATAAAGACAGTCTGGCTTTGAAGACAAAGTTTTGGTAAGTCCAAACTTGCTAACTCCAAAGGGGGCACCCGGATTTGAACCGGGGACCTCTTGATCTGCAGTCAAATGCTCTACCACTGAGCTATACCCCCACAAAAAGTGCTGTCTTAAAATAATGAAAAAAAAAATAATTCCTTCAATGAGACAATAACTAATAAAGACAGTCTGGCTTTGAAGACAAAGTTTTGGTAAGTCCAAACCTGCCAAATGCTCTACCACTGAGCTATACCCCCACAAAATGCATTGCCTGAAAATAGTGAAAAAAATTACTTACTTTAATGAGACAATATCTAATAAAGAGAGACTGGCTTTGAAGACAAAGTTTTGGTTAGTCCAAACCTGCCAAAGGGGGCATCCGGATTTGAACCAGGGACCTCTTCATCTGCAGTCAAATGCTCTACCACTGAGCTATACCCCCACAAAACACCTTGTCTGAAAATAGTAAAAAAAAAAAAAGAAAACTTCCTTTAAAGAGACAATATCTAATAAAGACAGTCTGGCTTTGAAGACAAAGTTTTGGTAAGTCCAAACCTGCCAAATGCTCTACCACTGAGCTATACCCCCACAAAAAGTGCTGTCTTAAAATAATGAAAAAAAAAAAAAATTCCTTCAATGAGACAATAACTAATAAAGACAGTCTGGCTTTGAAGACAAAGTTTTGGTAAGTCCAAACCTGCCAAATGCTCTACCACTGAGCTATACCCCCACAAAATGCATCGCCTGAAAATAGTGAAAAAAAATTACTTACTTTAATGAGACAATATCTAATAAAAAGAGACTGGCTTCGAAGACAAAGTTTTGGTTAGTCCAAACCTGCAAACTCCAAAGGGAGCACCCGGATTTGAACCGGGGACCTCTTGATCTGCAGTCAAATGCTCTACCATTGAGCTATACCTCCACAAAAAGTGCTGTCTTAAAATAATGAAAAAAAAAAAAATTCCTTCAATGAGACAATAACTAACAAAGACAGTCTGGCTTTGAAGACAAAGTTTTGGTAAGTCCAAACCTGCCAAATGCTCTACCACTGAGCTATACCCCCACAAAATGCATCACCTGAAAATAGTGAAAAAAAATTACTTACTTTAATGAGACAATATCTAATTAAGAGAGACTGGCTTTGAAGACAAAGTTTTGGTTAGTCCAAACCTGCCAAGTCCAAAGGGGGCACCCGGATTTGAACCGGGGACCTCTTGATCTGCAGTCAAATGCTCTTCCACTGAGCTATACACCCACAAAACACCTTGTCTGAAAATAGTAAAAAAAAATAAAAATAAAAAAAACTTCCTTTAAAGAGACAATATCTAATGAAGACAGTCTGGCTTTGAAGACAAAGTTTTGGTTAGTCCAAACCTGCCAAAGCAGGCACCCGGATTTGAACCGGGGACCTCTTGATCTGCAGTCAAATGCTTTACCACTGAGCTATACCCCCACAAAATGCATTGCCTGAAAATAGTAAAAAAAAAAATACTTACTTTAATGAGACAATATCTAATAAAGATAGTCTGGCTTTGAAGACCAAGTTTTGGTTAGTCCAAACCTGCCAAGTCCAAAGGGGGCACCCGGATTTGAACCTGTGACCTCTTGATCTGTGGTCAAATGCTCTACCGGTGAGCTATACACCCACAAAAAGTGCTGTTTTAAAATAATGAAAAAAATAATAATTCCTTCAATGAGACAATAACTAATAAAGACAGTCTGGCTTTGAAGACAAAGTTTTGGTAAGTCCAAACCTGCTAACTCCAAAGGGGGCACCCGGATTTGAACCGGGGACCTCTTGATCTACAGTCAAATGCTCTACCACTGAGCTATACCCCCAAAAAACACCTTGTCTGAAAATAGTAAAAAATAAAATAATAAAAAAAAATAAAAAAAAAAAATAAAAAAATAAAAACCTTCCTTTAAAGAGACAATATCTAATAAAGACAGTCTGGCTTTGAAGACAAAGTTTTAGTAAGTCCAAACCTGCAAACTCCAAAGGGGGCACCCGGATTTGAACCGGAGACCTCTTGATCTGCAGTCAAATGCTCTACCACTGAGCTATACCCCCATATAATGCGTTGCCTGAAAATAGTGGGAAAAAAAATGACTTACTTTAATGAGACAATATCTAATAAAGACAGTCTGGCTTTGAAGACCAAGTTTTGGTAAGTCCAAACCTGCAAACTCCAAAGGGGGCAGCCGGATTTGAACCGGGTACCTCTTGATCTGCAGTCAAATGCTCTACCACTGAGCTATACCCCAACAAAACACCTTGTCTGAAAATAGTAAAAAAAAAAAAAAAAAACTTCCTTTAAAGAGACAATATCTAATAAAGACAGTCTGGCTTTGAAGACAAAGTTTTGGTAAGTCCAAACCTGCAAACTCCAAAGGGGGCAGCCGGATTTGAACCGGGGACCTCTTGATCTGCAGTCAAATGCTCTACCACTGAGCTATACCCCCACAAAACGCCTTGTCTGAAAATAGTAAAAAAACAAATACAAACTTCCTTTAAATAGACAATATCTAATAAAGATAGTCTGGCTTTGAAGACAACGTTTTGGTTAGTCCAAACCTGCCAAGTCCAAAGTTGGCAAAAAGATTTGAATCAGGACCTTCTTGATTTGCAGTTAAATCCTCTACCACTGAGTTATAACGTCAAAAAGAGGTCTTAGCAAAACCAGTGAAAGAAGATAACGCCCTTCAATGTCACAACATATGACAAAGACAGTCTGGCTTTGAAGACATAGCTTTGGTTAGTCCAAAGCAACCAAATCCAAAGGGTGCACCCAGATTTGAAACAAGGACCTCTTGATCTACTGTCAAATGCTCTACCGATGAGTTATACACCCACAAAACGCCTTGTCTGAAAATAGTAAAAAAAATAAATAAATAAATAAATAAATAAAGTTCCTTTAAAGAGACAATATCTAATAAAGACAGTCTGGCTTTGAAGACAAAGTTTTGGTTAGTCCAAACCTGCCAAATCCAAAGGGGGCATCCGGATTTGAACCGGAGACCTCTTGATCTGCAGTCAAATGCTCTACCACTGAGATATACCCCCATATAATGCATTGCCTGAAAATAGTGGGGAAAAAAATAACTTACTTTAATGAGACAATATCTAATAAAGACAGTCTGGCTTTGAAGACAAAGTTTTGGTAAATCCAAACCTGCTAACTCCAAAGGGAGCACCCGGATTTGAACCGGGGACCTCTTGATCTGCAGTCAAATGCTCTACCACTACCCCCACAAAAACTGCTGTCTTAAAATAATGAAAAAAATAATAATTCCTTCAATGAGACAATAACTAATAAAGACAGTCTGGCTTGGAAGACAAAGTTTTGGTAAGTCCAAACCTGCCAAATGCTCTACCACTGAGCTATACCCCCACAAAATGCATCGCCTGAAAATATTGAAAAAAAATTACTTACTTTAATGAGACAATATCTAATAAAGAGAGACTGGCTTTGAAGACAATGTTTTGGTTAGTCCAAACCTGCCAAGTCCAAAGGGGGCACCTGGATTTGAACTGGGGACCTCTTGATCTGCAGTCAAATGCTCTACCACTGAGCTATACCCCCACAAAACGTCTTGTCTGAAAATAGTGAAAAAAAAAAAAAAAAAAAAAATTCCTTTAATGAGACAATATCTAATCAAGACAGTCTGGCTTTGAAGACAAAGTTTTGGTAAGTCCAAACCTGCAAACTCCAAAGGGGGCACCCAGATTTGAACCGGGGACCTCTTGATCTGCAGTCAAATGCTCTACCACTGAGCTATACCCCCATAAAATGCATTGTCTGAAAATAGTAAAAAAAAAAAAAAAAAAACTTCCTTTAAAGAGACAATATCTAATAAAGACAGTCTGGCTTTGAAGACAAAGTTTTGGTAAGTCCAAACCTGCCAAATGCTCTACCACTGAGCTATACCCCCACAAAAAGTGCTGTCTTAAAATAATGAAAAAAATAATAATTCCTTCAATGAGACAATAACTAATAAAGACAGTCTGGCTTTGAAGACAAAGTTTTGGTAAGTCCAAACCTGCCAAATGCTCTACCACTGATCTATACCCCCACAAAATGCATCGCCTGAAAATAGTGAAAAAAAATTACTTACTTTAATGACACAATATCTAATAAAAAGAGACTGGCTTTGAAGACAAAGTTTTGGTTAGTCCAAACCTGCCAAGTCCAAAGTGGGCACTCGGATTTGAACTGGGGACCTCTTGATTTGCAGTCAAATGCTCCACCACTGAGCTATACCCCCACAAAACACCTTGTCTGAAAATAGTAAAAAAAAAAAACTTCCTTTAAAGAGACAATATCTAATAAAGACAGTCTGGCTTTGAAGACAAAGTTTTGGTAAGTCCAAACCTGCTAACTCCAAAGGGGGCACCCAGATTTGAACCGGGGACCTCTTGATCTGCAGTCAAATGCTCTACCACTGAGCTATACACCCACAAAACACCTTGTCTGAAAAAGAAAAAAAAATAATAATTCCTTCAATGAGACAATAACTAATAAAGACAGTCTGGCTTTGAAGACAAAGTTTTGGTAAGTCCAAACCTGCTAACTCCAAAGGGGCACCCGGATTTGAACCGGGGACCTCTTGATCTGCAGTCAAATGCTCTACCACTGAGCTATACCCCCACAAAAAGTGCTGTCTTAAAATAATGAAAAAATAATAATAATTCCTTCAATGAGACAATAACTAATAAAGACAGTCTGGCTTTGAAGACAAAGTTTTGGTAAGTCCAAACCTGCAAACTCCAAAGGGGGCACCCAGATTTGAACCCGGGGACCTCTTGATCTGCAGTCAAATGCTCTACCACTGAGCTATACCCCCATAAAATGCATTACCTGAAAATAGTGGAAAAAAATTTACTTACTTTAATGAGACAATAACTAATAAAGATAGTCTGGCTTTGAAGACAAAGTTTTGGTAAGTCCAAACCTGCAATCTCCAAAGGGGGCACCCGGCTTTGAACCTGGGACCTCTTGATCTGCAGTCAAATGCTCTACCATTGAGCTATACCTCCACAAAAAGTGCTGTCTTAAAATAATGAAAAAAAATTATAATTCCTTCAATGAGACAATAACTAATAAAGACAGTCTGGCTTTGAAGACAAAGTTTTGGTAAGTCCAAACTTGCCAAATGCTCTACCACTGAGCTATACCCCCACAAAATGCATCGCCTGAAAATAGTGAAAAAAAATTACTTACTTTAATGAGACAATATCTAATAAAGAGAGACTGGCTTTGAAGACAAAGTTTTGGTTAGTCCAAACCTGCCAAGTCCAAAGGGGGCACCCGGATTTGAACCGGGGAACGCTTGATCTGCAGTCAAATGCTCTACCACTGAGATATACCCCATAAAACGCATTGCCTGAAAATAGTGGGGAAAAAAATTACTTACTTTAATGAGACAATAACTAATAAAGACAGTCTGGCTTTGAAGACAAAGTTTTGGTAAGTCCAAACCTGCAAACTCCAAAGGGGGCAGCCGGATTTGAACCGGGGACCTCTTGATCTGCAGTCAAATGCTCTACCACTGAGCTATACCCCCACAAAACGCCTTGTCTGAAAATAGTAAAAAAACAAATACAAACTTCCTTTAAATAGACAATATCTAATAAAGATAGTCTGGCTTTGAAGACAACGTTTTGGTTAGTCCAAACCTGCCAAGTCCAAAGTTGGCAAAAAGATTTGAATCAGGACCTTCTTGATTTGCAGTTAAATCCTCTACCACTGAGTTATAACGTCAAAAAGAGGTCTTAGCAAAACCAGTGAAAGAAGATAACGCCCTTCAATGTCACAACATATGACAAAGACAGTCTGGCTTTGAAGACATAGCTTTGGTTAGTCCAAAGCAACCAAATCCAAAGGGTGCACCCAGATTTGAAACAAGGACCTCTTGATCTACTGTCAAATGCTCTACCGATGAGTTATACACCCACAAAACGCCTTGTCTGAAAATAGTAAAAAAAATAAATAAATAAATAAATAAATAAAGTTCCTTTAAAGAGACAATATCTAATAAAGACAGTCTGGCTTTGAAGACAAAGTTTTGGTTAGTCCAAACCTGCCAAATCCAAAGGGGGCATCCGGATTTGAACCGGAGACCTCTTGATCTGCAGTCAAATGCTCTACCACTGAGATATACCCCCATATAATGCATTGCCTGAAAATAGTGGGGAAAAAAATAACTTACTTTAATGAGACAATATCTAATAAAGACAGTCTGGCTTTGAAGACAAAGTTTTGGTAAATCCAAACCTGCTAACTCCAAAGGGAGCACCCGGATTTGAACCGGGGACCTCTTGATCTGCAGTCAAATGCTCTACCACTACCCCCACAAAAACTGCTGTCTTAAAATAATGAAAAAAATAATAATTCCTTCAATGAGACAATAACTAATAAAGACAGTCTGGCTTGGAAGACAAAGTTTTGGTAAGTCCAAACCTGCCAAATGCTCTACCACTGAGCTATACCCCCACAAAATGCATCGCCTGAAAATATTGAAAAAAAATTACTTACTTTAATGAGACAATATCTAATAAAGAGAGACTGGCTTTGAAGACAATGTTTTGGTTAGTCCAAACCTGCCAAGTCCAAAGGGGGCACCTGGATTTGAACTGGGGACCTCTTGATCTGCAGTCAAATGCTCTACCACTGAGCTATACCCCCACAAAACGTCTTGTCTGAAAATAGTGAAAAAAAAAAAAAAAAAAAAAAAATTCCTTTAATGAGACAATATCTAATCAAGACAGTCTGGCTTTGAAGACAAAGTTTTGGTAAGTCCAAACCTGCAAACTCCAAAGGGGGCACCCAGATTTGAACCGGGGACCTCTTGATCTGCAGTCAAATGCTCTACCACTGAGCTATACCCCCATAAAATGCATTGTCTGAAAATAGTAAAAAAAAAAAAAAAAAAACTTCCTTTAAAGAGACAATATCTAATAAAGACAGTCTGGCTTTGAAGACAAAGTTTTGGTAAGTCCAAACCTGCCAAATGCTCTACCACTGAGCTATACCCCCACAAAAAGTGCTGTCTTAAAATAATGAAAAAAATAATAATTCCTTCAATGAGACAATAACTAATAAAGACAGTCTGGCTTTGAAGACAAAGTTTTGGTAAGTCCAAACCTGCCAAATGCTCTACCACTGATCTATACCCCCACAAAATGCATCGCCTGAAAATAGTGAAAAAAAATTACTTACTTTAATGACACAATATCTAATAAAAAGAGACTGGCTTTGAAGACAAAGTTTTGGTTAGTCCAAACCTGCCAAGTCCAAAGTGGGCACTCGGATTTGAACTGGGGACCTCTTGATTTGCAGTCAAATGCTCCACCACTGAGCTATACCCCCACAAAACACCTTGTCTGAAAATAGTAAAAAAAAAAAACTTCCTTTAAAGAGACAATATCTAATAAAGACAGTCTGGCTTTGAAGACAAAGTTTTGGTAAGTCCAAACCTGCTAACTCCAAAGGGGGCACCCAGATTTGAACCGGGGACCTCTTGATCTGCAGTCAAATGCTCTACCACTGAGCTATACACCCACAAAACACCTTGTCTGAAAAAGAAAAAAAAATAATAATTCCTTCAATGAGACAATAACTAATAAAGACAGTCTGGCTTTGAAGACAAAGTTTTGGTAAGTCCAAACCTGCTAACTCCAAAGGGGCACCCGGATTTGAACCGGGGACCTCTTGATCTGCAGTCAAATGCTCTACCACTGAGCTATACCCCCACAAAAAGTGCTGTCTTAAAATAATGAAAAAATAATAATAATTCCTTCAATGAGACAATAACTAATAAAGACAGTCTGGCTTTGAAGACAAAGTTTTGGTAAGTCCAAACCTGCAAACTCCAAAGGGGGCACCCAGATTTGAACCCGGGGACCTCTTGATCTGCAGTCAAATGCTCTACCACTGAGCTATACCCCCATAAAATGCATTACCTGAAAATAGTGGAAAAAAATTTACTTACTTTAATGAGACAATAACTAATAAAGATAGTCTGGCTTTGAAGACAAAGTTTTGGTAAGTCCAAACCTGCAATCTCCAAAGGGGGCACCCGGCTTTGAACCTGGGACCTCTTGATCTGCAGTCAAATGCTCTACCATTGAGCTATACCTCCACAAAAAGTGCTGTCTTAAAATAATGAAAAAAAATTATAATTCCTTCAATGAGACAATAACTAATAAAGACAGTCTGGCTTTGAAGACAAAGTTTTGGTAAGTCCAAACTTGCCAAATGCTCTACCACTGAGCTATACCCCCACAAAATGCATCGCCTGAAAATAGTGAAAAAAAATTACTTACTTTAATGAGACAATATCTAATAAAGAGAGACTGGCTTTGAAGACAAAGTTTTGGTTAGTCCAAACCTGCCAAGTCCAAAGGGGGCACCCGGATTTGAACCGGGGAACGCTTGATCTGCAGTCAAATGCTCTACCACTGAGATATACCCCATAAAACGCATTGCCTGAAAATAGTGGGGAAAAAAATTACTTACTTTAATGAGACAATAACTAATAAAGACAGTCTGGCTTTGAAGACAAAGTTTTGGTAAGTCCAAACCTGCTAACTCCAAAGGGGCAACCCGGATTTGAACCGGGGACCTCTTGATCTGCAGTCAAATGCTCTACCACTAAGCTATATCCCCACAAAGGGTGCTGTCTTAAAATAATGAAAAAAATAATAATTCCTTCAATGAGACAATAACTAAAAAAGACAGTCTGGCTTTGAAGACAAAGTTTTGGTAAGTCCAAACCTGCAAACTCCAAAGGGGGCAACGGGATTTGAACCGGGGACCTCTTGATCTGCAGTCAAATGCTCTACCACTGAGCTATACCCCCACAAAAAGAACTGTCTTAAAATAATTAAAAAATAATAATAATTCCTTCAATGAGACAATAACTAATAAAGACAGTCTGGCTTAGAAGACAAAGTTTTGGTAAGTCCAAACCTGCAAACTCCAAAGGGGGCAACGGGATTTGAACCGGGGACCTCTTGATCTGCAGTCAAATGCTCTACCACTGAGCTATACCCCCATAAAATGCATTGCCTGTAAATAGTGGAAAAAAATTTACTTACTTTAATGAGACAATAACTAATAAAGACAGTCTGGCTTTGAAGACAAAGTTTTGGTAAGTCCAAACCTGCAATCTCCAAAGGGGGCACCCGGCTTTGAACGTGGGACCTCTTGATCTGCAGTCAAATGCTCTACCATTGAGCTATACCTCCACAAAAAGTGCTGTCTTAAAATAATGAAAAAAAATTATAATTCCTTCAATGAGACAATAACTAATAAAGACAGTCTGGCTTTGAAGACAAAGTTTTGGTAAGTCCAAACCTGCAATCTCCAAAGGGGGCACCCGGCTTTGAACGTGGGACCTCTTGATCTGCAGTCAAATGCTCTACCACTGAGCTATACCCCCACAAAACGCCTTGTCTGAAAATAGTAAAAAAAAATTACTTACTTTAATGAGACAATATCTAATAAAGCTAGTCTGGCTTTGAAGATAAAGTTTTGGTTGGTCCAAACCCGCCAAGCCCAAAGGGGGCACCCGGATTTGAACCGGGGACCTCTTAGTCTGCAGTCAAATGCTCTACCACTGAGCTATACCCCCATAAAATACATTGCCTGAAAATAGGCAATACTTTAATGAGACAATAACTAATAAAGACAGTCTGGCTTTGAAGACAAAGTTTTGGTAAGTCCAAACTTGCTAACTCCAAAGGGGGCACCCAGATTTGAACCGGGGACCTTTTGATCTGCAGTCAAATGCTCTACCACTGAGCTATACCCCCACAAAAAGTGCTGTCTTAAAATAATGAAAAAAATAATAATTCCTTCAATGAGACAATAACTAATAAAGACAGTCTGGCTTTGAAGACAAAGTTTTGGTTAGTCCAAACCTGCCAAAGGCAAAGGGGGCACCCGGATTTGAACCGGGGAACGCTTGATCTGCAGTCAAATGCTCTACCACTGAGATATACCCCCATAAAATGCATTGCCTGAAAATAGTGGAAAAAAATGTACTTACTTTAATGAGACAATAACTAATACAGACAGTCTGGCTTTGAAGACAAAGTATTGGTAAGTCCAAACCTGCAAACTCCAAAGGGAGCACCCGGATTTGAACCGGGGACCTCTTGATCTGCAGTCAAATGCTCTACCATTGAGCTATACCTCCACAAAAAGTGCTGTCTTAAAATAATGAAAAAAAAAAAAATTCCTTCAATGAGACAATAACTAACAAAGACAGTCTGGCTTTGAAGACAAAGTTTTGGTAAGTCCAAACCTGCCAAATGCTCTACCACTGAGCTATACCCCCACAAAATGCATCGCCTGAAAATAGTGAAAAAAAATTACTTCCTTTAAAGAGACAATATCTAATAAAGACAGTCTGGCTTTGAAGACAAAGTTTTAGTAAGTCCAAACCTGCAAACTCCAAAGGGGGCACCCAGATTTGAAACAAGGACCTCTTGATCTACTGTCAAATGCTCTACCGATGAGTTATACACCCACAAAACGCCTTGTCTGAAAATAGTAAAAAAAAAAAAATAAATAAATGAAAAAAACTTCCTTTAAAGAGACAATATCTAATAAAGACAGTCTGGCTTTGAAGACAAAGTTTTGGTAAGTCCAAACCTGCAAACTCTAAAGGGGGCACCCGGATTTGAACCGGGGACCTCTTGATCTGCAGTCAAATGCTCTACCACTGAGCTATACCCCCACAAAACTCCTTTTCTGAAAATAGTAAAAAAGCAAAAAAAAAAAAAACCTTCCTTTAAATAGACAATATCTAATAAAGATAGTCTGGCTTTGAAGACAACGTTTTGGTTAGTCCAAACCTGCCAAGTCCAAAGTTGGCAAAAAGATTTGAATTAGGACCTTCTTGATTTGCAGTTAAATCCTCTACCACTGAGTTATAACGTCAAAAAGAGGTCTTTGCAAAACCAGTGAAAGAAGATAACGCCCTTCAATGTCACAACATATGACAAAGACAGTCTGGCTTTGAAGACATAGCTTTGGTTAGTCCAAAGCAACCAAATCCAAAGGGTGCACCCAGATTTGAAACAAGGACCTCTTGATCTACTGTCAAATGCTCTACCGATGAGTTATACCCCCACAAAACACCTTGTCTGAAAATAGTAAAAAAAAAAAAAAAAAACTTCCTTTAAAGAGACAATATCTAATAAAGACAGTCTGGCTTTGAAGACAAAGTTTTGGTAAGTCCAAACCTGCAAACTCTAAAGGGGACATCTGGATTTGAACCGGGGACCTCTTGATCTGCGGTCAAATGCACTACCACTGAGCTATACCCCCATCAAAAGTGCTGTTTTAAAATAATGAAAAAATAATAATTACTTCAATGAGACAATAACTAATAAAGACAGTCTGGCTTTGAAGACAAAGTTTTGGTAAGTCCAAACCTGCCAAATGCTCTACCACTGAGCTATACCCACACAAAATGCATCGCCTGAAAATAGTGAAAAAAATTACTTACTTTAATGAGACAATATCTAATAAAGCTAGTCTGGCTTTGAAGACAAAGTTTTGGTTAGTCCAAACCTGCCAAATCCAAAGGGGGCATCCGGATTTGAACCGGGGACCTCTTGATGTGCAGTCAAATGCTCTACCACTGAGCTATACCCCCAAAAAATGCATTGCATGAAAATAGTAAAAAAAAATTACTTACTTTAATGAGACAATATCTAATAAAGAGAGACTGGCTTTGAAGACCAAATTTTGGTTGGTCCAAACATGCCAAGCCCAAAGGGGGCACCCGGATTTGAACCGGGGACCTCTTGGTCTGCAGTCAAATGCTCTACCACTGAGCTATACCCCCATAAAACGCATTGCCTGAAAATAGGCAATACTTTAATGAGAAAATAACTAATAAAGACAGTCTGGCTTTGAAGACAAAGTTTTGGTAAGTCCAAACTTGCTAACTCCAAAGGGGGCACCCGGATTTGAACCGGGGACCTCTTGATCTGCAGTCAAATGCTCTACCACTGAGCTATACCCCCACAAAAAGTGCTGTCTTAAAATAATGAAAAAAATAATAATTCCTTCAATGAGACAATAACTAATAAAGACAGTCTGGCTTTGAAGACAAAGTTTTGGTTAGTCAAAACCTGCCAAAGGCAAAGGGGGCACCCGGATTTGAACCGGGGAACGCTTGATCTGCAGTCAAATGCTCTACCACTGAGATATACCCCCATAAAATGCATTGCCTGAAAATAGTTGAAAAAAATGTACTTACTTTAATGAGACAATAACTAATACAGACAGTCTGGCTTTGAAGACAAAGTATTGGTAAGTCCAAACCTGCAAACTCCAAAGGGAGCACCCGGATTTGAACCGGGGACCTCTTGATCTGCAGTCAAATGCTCTACCACTGAGCTATACCTCCACAAAAAGTGCTGTCTTAAAATAATGAGAAAAAAAAAATTCCTTCAATGAGACAATAACTAACAAAGACAGTCTGGCTTTGAAGACAAAGTTTTGGTAAGTCCAAACCTGCCAAATGCTCTACCACTGAGCTATACCCCCACAAAATGCATCGCCTGAAAATAGTGAAAAAAAATTACTTCCTTTAAAGAGACAATATCTAATAAAGACAGTCTGGCTTTGAAGACAAAGTTTTAGTAAGTCCAAACCTGCAAACTCCAAAGGGGGCACCCAGATTTGAAAAAAGGACCTCTTGATCTACTGTCAAATGCTCTACCGATGAGTTATACACCCACAAAACGCCTTGTCTGAAAATAGTAAAATAAATAAATAAATAAATAAAAAAACTTCCTTTAAAGAGACAATATCTAATAAAGACAGTCTGGCTTTGAAGACAAAGTTTTGGTAAGTCCAAACCTGCAAACTCCAAAGGGGGCACCCGGATTTGAACCGGGGACCTCTTGATCTGCAGTCAAATGCTCTACCACTGAGCTATACCCCCACAAAACACCTTGTCTGAAAATAGTAAAAAAAAAAAAAAAAAAAACTTCCTTTAAAGAGACAATATCTAATAAAGACAGTCTGGCTTTGAAGACAAAGTTTTAGTAAGTCCAAACCTGCAAACTCCAAAGGGGGCACCCTGATTTGAACCAGAGACCTCTTGATTTGCAGTCAAATGCTCTACCACTGAGCTATACCCCCATATAATGCATTGCCTGAAAATAGTGGGAAAAAAAATAACTTACTTTAATGAGACAATATCTAATAAAGACAGTCTGGCTTTGAAGACAAAGTTTTGGTAAGTCCAAACTTGCTAACTCCAAAGGGGGCACCCAGATTTGAACCGGGGACCTTTTGATCTGCAGTCAAATGCTCTACCACTGAGCTATACCCCCACAAAAAGTGCTGTCTTAAAATAATGAAAAAAATAATAATTCCTTCAATGAGACAATAACTAATAAAGACAGTCTGGCTTTGAAGACAAAGTTTTGGTTAGTCCAAACCTGCCAAAGGCAAAGGGGGCACCCGGATTTGAACCGGGGAACGCTTGATCTGCAGTCAAATGCTCTACCACTGAGATATACCCCCATAAAATGCATTGCCTGAAAATAGTGGAAAAAAATGTACTTACTTTAATGAGACAATAACTAATACAGACAGTCTGGCTTTGAAGACAAAGTATTGGTAAGTCCAAACCTGCAAACTCCAAAGGGAGCACCCGGATTTGAACCGGAGACCTCTTGATCTGCAGTCAAATGCTCTACCATTGAGCTATACCTCCACAAAAAGTGCTGTCTTAAAATAATGAAAAAAAAAAAAATTCCTTCAATGAGACAATAACTAACAAAGACAGTCTGGCTTTGAAGACAAAGTTTTGGTAAGTCCAAACCTGCCAAATGCTCTACCACTGAGCTATACCCCCACAAAATGCATCGCCTGAAAATAGTGAAAAAAAATTACTTCCTTTAAAGAGACAATATCTAATAAAGACAGTCTGGCTTTGAAGACAAAGTTTTAGTAAGTCCAAACCTGCAAACTCCAAAGGGGGCACCCAGATTTGAAACAAGGACCTCTTGATCTACTGTCAAATGCTCTACCGATGAGTTATACACCCACAAAACGCCTTGTCTGAAAATAGTAAAAAAAAAAAAAAAAAAAAAAAAAAAAAAACTTCCTTTAAAGAGACAATATCTAATAAAGACAGTCTGGCTTTGAAGACAAAGTTTTGGTAAGTCCAAACCTGCAAACTCTAAAGGGGGCACCCGGATTTGAACCGGGGACCTCTTGATCTGCAGTCAAATGCTCTACCACTGAGCTATACCCCCACAAAACTCCTTTTCTGAAAATAGTAAAAAAGCAAAAAAAAAAAAAAACCTTCCTTTAAATAGACAATATCTAATAAAGATAGTCTGGCTTTGAAGACAACGTTTTGGTTAGTCCAAACCTGCCAAGTCCAAAGTTGGCAAAAAGATTTGAATTAGGACCTTCTTGATTTGCAGTTAAATCCTCCACCACTGAGTTATAACGTCAAAAAGAGGTCTTTGCAAAACCAGTGAAAGAAGATAACGCCCTTCAATGTCACAACATATGACAAAGACAGTCTGGCTTTGAAGACATAGCTTTGGTTAGTCCAAAGCAACCAAATCCAAAGGGTGCACCCAGATTTGAAACAAGGACCTCTTGATCTACTGTCAAATGCTCTACCGATGAGTTATACCCCCACAAAACACCTTGTCTGAAAATAGTAAAAAAAAAAAAAAAAAAACTTCCTTTAAAGAGACAATATCTAATAAAGACAGTCTGGCTTTGAAGACAAAGTTTTGGTAAGTCCAAACCTGCAAACTCTAAAGGGGACATCTGGATTTGAACCAGGGACCTCTTGATCTGCGGTCAAATGCACTACCACTGAGCTATACCCCCATCAAAAGTGCTGTTTTAAAATAATGAAAAAATAATAATTACTTCAATGAGACAATAACTAATAAAGACAGTCTGGCTTTGAAGACAAAGTTTTGGTAAGTCCAAACCTGCCAAATGCTCTACCACTGAGCTATACCCACACAAAATGCATCGCCTGAAAATAGTAAAAAAAAATTACTTACTTTAATGAGACAATATCTAATAAAGAGAGACTGGCTTTGAAGACCAAATTTTGGTTGGTCCAAACATGCCAAGCCCAAAGGGGGCACCCGGATTTGAACCGGGGACCTCTTGGTCTGCAGTCAAATGCTCTACCACTGAGCTATACCCCCATAAAACGCATTGCCTGAAAATAGGCAATACTTTAATGAGAAAATAACTAATAAAGACAGTCTGGCTTTGAAGACAAAGTTTTGGTAAGTCCAAACTTGCTAACTCCAAAGGGGGCACCCGGATTTGAACCGGGGACCTCTTGATCTGCAGTCAAATGCTCTACCACTGAGCTATACCCCCACAAAAAGTGCTGTCTTAAAATAATGAAAAAAATAATAATTCCTTCAATGAGACAATAACTAATAAAGACAGTCTGGCTTTGAAGACAAAGTTTTGGTTAGTCAAAACCTGCCAAAGGCAAAGGGGGCACCCGGATTTGAACCGGGGAACGCTTGATCTGCAGTCAAATGCTCTACCACTGAGATATACCCCCATAAAATGCATTGCCTGAAAATAGTTGAAAAAAATGTACTTACTTTAATGAGACAATAACTAATACAGACAGTCTGGCTTTGAAGACAAAGTATTGGTAAGTCCAAACCTGCAAACTCCAAAGGGAGCACCCGGATTTGAACCGGGGACCTCTTGATCTGCAGTCAAATGCTCTACCACTGAGCTATACCTCCACAAAAAGTGCTGTCTTAAAATAATGAGAAAAAAAAAATTCCTTCAATGAGACAATAACTAACAAAGACAGTCTGGCTTTGAAGACAAAGTTTTGGTAAGTCCAAACCTGCCAAATGCTCTACCACTGAGCTATACCCCCACAAAATGCATCGCCTGAAAATAGTGAAAAAAAATTACTTCCTTTAAAGAGACAATATCTAATAAAGACAGTCTGGCTTTGAAGACAAAGTTTTAGTAAGTCCAAACCTGCAAACTCCAAAGGGGGCACCCAGATTTGAAAAAAGGACCTCTTGATCTACTGTCAAATGCTCTACCGATGAGTTATACACCCACAAAACGCCTTGTCTGAAAATAGTAAAATAAATAAATAAATAAATAAAAAAACTTCCTTTAAAGAGACAATATCTAATAAAGACAGTCTGGCTTTGAAGACAAAGTTTTGGTAAGTCCAAACCTGCAAACTCCAAAGGGGGCACCCGGATTTGAACCGGGGACCTCTTGATCTGCAGTCAAATGCTCTACCACTGAGCTATACCCCCACAAAACACCTTGTCTGAAAATAGTAAAAAAAAAAAAAAAAAAAAACTTCCTTTAAAGAGACAATATCTAATAAAGACAGTCTGGCTTTGAAGACAAAGTTTTAGTAAGTCCAAACCTGCAAACTCCAAAGGGGGCACCCTGATTTGAACCACAGACCTCTTGATTTGCAGTCAAATGCTCTACCACTGAGCTATACCCCCATATAATGCATTGCCTGAAAATAGTGGGAAAAAAAATAACTTACTTTAATGAGACAATATCTAATAAAGACAGTCTGGCTTTGAAGACAAAGTTTTGGTAAATCCAAACCTGCTAACTCCAAAGGGAGCACCCGGATTTGAACCGGGGACCTCTTGATCTGCAGTCAAATGCTCTACCACTGAGCTATACCCCCACAAAAAGTGCTGTCTTAAAATAATGAAAAAAAATAATAATTCCTTCAATGAGACAATAACTAATAAAGACAGTCTGGCTTGGAAGACAAAGTTTTGGTAAGTCCAAACCTGTCAAATGCTCTACCACTGAGCTATACCCCCACAAAATGCATCGCCTGAAAATAGTGAAAAAAAATTACTTACTTTAATGAGACAATATCTAATAAAGAGAGACTGGCTTTGAAGACAAAGCTTTGGTTAGTCCAAACCTGCCAAGTCCAAAGGGGGCACCCGGATTTGAACTGGGGACCCCTTGATCTGCAGTCAAATGCTCTACCACTGAGCTATACCCCCACAAAACATCTTGTCTGAAAATAGTAAAAAAAAAAAAAAAAAAAAAAATTCCTTTAATGACACAATATCTAATAAAGACAGTCTGGCTTTGAAGACAAAGTTTTGGTAAGTCCAAACCTGCAAACTCCAAAGGGGGCACCCGGAGTTGAACCGGAGACCTCTTGATCTGCAGTCAAATGCTCTACCACTGAGCTATACCCCCATAAAATGCATTGTCTGAAAATAGTAAAAAAAAAAAAAAAAAAACTTCCTTTAAAGAGACAATATCTAATAAAGACAGTCTGGCTTTGAAGACAAAGTTTTGGTAAGTCTAAACCTGCCAAATGCTCTACCACTGAGCTATACCCCCACAAAAAGTGCTGTCTTAAAATAATGAAAAAAATAATAATTCCTTCAATGAGACAATAACTAATAAAGACAGTCTGGCTTAGAAGACAAAGTTTTGGTAAGTCCAAACCTGCAAACTCCAAAGGGGGCACCCGGATTTGAACCGGGGACCTCTTGATCTGCAGTCAAATGCTCTACCACTGAGCTATACCCCCATAAAATGCATTGCCTGTAAATAGTGGAAAAAAATTTACTTACTTTAATGAGACAATAACTAATAAAGACAGTCTGGCTTTGAAGACAAAGTTTTGGTAAGTCCAAACCTGCAATCTCCAAAGGGGGCACCCGGCTTTGAACGTGGGACCTCTTGATCTGCAGTCAAATGCTCTACCATTGAGCTATACCTCCACAAAAAGTGCTGTCTTAAAATAATGAAAAAAAATTATAATTCCTTCAATGAGACAATAACTAATAAAGACAGTCTGGCTTTGAAGACAAAGTTTTGGTAAGTCCAAACCTGCAATCTCCAAAGGGGGCACCCGGCTTTGAACGTGGGACCTCTTGATCTGCAGTCAAATGCTCTACCACTGAGCTATACCCCCACAAAACGCCTTGTCTGAAAATAGTAAAAAAAAATTACTTACTTTAATGAGACAATATCTAATAAAGCTAGTCTGGCTTTGAAGATAAAGTTTTGGTTGGTCCAAACCTGCCAAGCCCAAAGGGGGCACCCGGATTTGAACCGGGGACCTCTTAGTCTGCAGTCAAATGCTCTACCACTGAGCTATACCCCCATAAAATGCATTGCCTGAAAATAGGCAATACTTTAATGAGACAATAACTAATAAAGACAGTCTGGCTTTGAAGACAAAGTTTTGGTAAGTCCAAACTTGCTAACTCCAAAGGGGGCACCCAGATTTGAACCGGGGACCTCTTGATCTGCAGTCAAATGCTCTACCACTGAGCTATACCCCCACAAAAAGTGCTGTCTTAAAATAATGAAAAAAATAATAATTCCTTCAATGAGACAATAACTAATAAAGACAGTCTGGCTTTGAAGACAAAGTTTTGGTTAGTCCAAACCTGCCAAAGGCAAAGGGGGCACCCGGATTTGAACCGGGGAACGCTTGATCTGCAGTCAAATGCTCTACCACTGAGATATACCCCCATAAAATGCATTGCCTGAAAATAGTGGAAAAAAATGTACTTACTTTAATGAGACAATAACTAATACAGACAGTCTGGCTCTGAAGACAAAGTATTGGTAAGTCCAAACCTGCAAACTCCAAAGGGAGCACCCGGATTTGAACCGGGGACCTCTTGATCTGCAGTCAAATGCTCTACCATTGAGCTATACCTCCACAAAAAGTGCTGTCTTAAAATAATGAAAAAAAAAAAATTCCTTCAATGAGACAATAACTAACAAAGACAGTCTGGCTTTGAAGACAAAGTTTTGGTAAGTCCAAACTTGCCAAATGCTCTACCACTGAGCTATACCCCCACAAAATGCATCGCCTGAAAATAGTGAAAAAAAATTACTTCCTTTAAAGAGACAATATCTAATAAAGACAGTCTGGCTTTGAAGACAAAGTTTTAGTAAGTCCAAACCTGCAAACTCCAAAGGGGGCACCCAGATTTGAAACAAGGACCTCTTGATCTACTGTCAAATGCTCTACCGATGAGTTATACACCCACAAAACGCCTTGTCTGAAAATAGTAAAAAAAAAAAAATAAATAAATAAAAAAACTTCCTTTAAAGAGACAATATCTAATAAAGACAGTCTGGCTTTGAAGACAAAGTTTTGGTAAGTCCAAACCTGCAAACTCTAAAGGGGGCAACCGGATTTGAACCGGGGACCTCTTGATCTGCAGTCAAATGCTCTACCACTGAGCTATACCCCCACAAAACTCCTTTTCTGAAAATAGTAAAAAAGCAAAAAAAAAAAAAACCTTCCTTTAAATAGACAATATCTAATAAAGATAGTCTGGCTTTGAAGACAACGTTTTGGTTAGTCCAAACCTGCCAAGTCCAAAGTTGGCAAAAAGATTTGAATCAGGACCTTCTTGATTTGCAGTTAAATCCTCTACCACTGAGTTATAACGTCAAAAAGAGGTCTTTGCAAAACCAGTGAAAAAAGATAACGCCCTTCAATGTCACAACATATGACAAAGACAGTCTGGCTTTGAAGACATAGCTTTGGTTAGTCCAAAGCAACCAAATCCAAAGGGTGCACCCAGATTTGAAACAAGGACCTCTTGATCTACTGTCAAATGCACTACCACTGAGCTATACCCCCATCAAAAGTGCTGTTTTAAAATAATGAAAAAAAAAAAATTCCTTCAATGAGACAATAACTAATAAAGACAGTCTGGCTTTGAAGACAAAAGGGGACAAAAGACAAAATGAGTTATTGATGAGTTATACACCCACAAAACGCCTTGTCTGAAAATAGTAAAATAAATAAATAAATAAATAAAAAAACTTCCTTTAAAGAGACAATATCTAATAAAGACAGTCTGGCTTTGAAGACAAAGTTTTGGTAAGTCCAAACCTGCAAACTCTAAAGGGGACATCTGGATTTGAACCGGGGACCTCTTGATCTGCGGTCAAATGCACTACCACTGAGCTATACCCCCATCAAAAGTGCTGTTTTAAAATAATGAAAAAAAAAAAAATTCCTTCAATGAGACAATAACTAATAAAGACAGTCTGGCTTTGAAGACAAAGTTTTGGTAAGTCCAAACCTGCCAAATGCTCTACCACTGAGCTATACCCCCACAAAATGCATCGCCTGAAAATAGTGAAAAAAAATTACTTCCTTTAAAGAGACAATATCTAATAAAGACAGTCTGGCTTTGAAGACAAAGTTTTAGTAAGTCCAAACCTGCAAACTCCAAAGGGGGCACCCAGATTTGAAACAAGGACCTCTTGATCTACTGTCAAATGCTCTACCGATGAGTTATACACCCACAAAACGCCTTGTCTGAAAATAGTAAAATAAATAAATAAATAAATAAATAAACTTCCTTTAAAGAGACAATATCTAATAAAGACAGTCTGGCTTTGAAGACAAAGTTTTGGTAAGTCCAAACCTGCAAACTCCAAAGGGGGCACCCGGATTTGAACCGGGGACCTCTTGATCTGCAGTCAAATGCTCTACCACTGAGCTATACCCCCACAAAACACCTTGTCTGAAAATAGTAAAAAAAAAAAAAAAAACTTCCTTTAAAGAGACAATATCTAATAAAGACAGTCTGGCTTTGAAGACAAAGTTTTAGTAAGTCCAAACCTGCAAACTCCAAAGGGGGCACCCTGATTTGAACCAGAGACCTCTTGATTTGCAGTCAAATGCTCTACCACTGAGCTACACCCCCATATAATGCATTGCCTGAAAATAGTGGGGAAAAAAATAACTTACTTTAATGAGACAATATCTAATAAAGACAGTCTGGCTTTGAAGACAAAGTTTTGGTAAATCCAAACCTGCTAACTCCAAAGGGAGCACCCGGATTTGAACCGGGGACCTCTTGATCTGCAGTCAAATGCTCTACCACTGAGCTATACCCCCACAAAAAGTGCTGTCTTAAAATAATGAAAAAAAATAATAATTCCTTCAATGAGACAATAACTAATAAAGACAGTCTGGCTTGGAAGACAAAGTTTTGGTAAGTCCAAACCTGTCAAATGCTCTACCACTGAGCTATACCCCCACAAAATGCATCGCCTGAAAATAGTGAAAAAAAATTACTTACTTTAATGAGACAATATCTAATAAAGAGAGACTGGCTTTGAAGACAAAGCTTTGGTTAGTCCAAACCTGCCAAGTCCAAAGGGGGCACCCGGATTTGAACTGGGGACCCCTTGATCTGCAGTCAAATGCTCTACCACTGAGCTATACCCCCACAAAACATCTTGTCTGAAAATAGTAAAAAAAAAAAAAAATTCCTTTAATGACACAATATCTAATAAAGACAGTCTGGCTTTGAAGACAAAGTTTTGGTAAGTCCAAACCTGCAAACTCCAAAGGGGGCACCCGGAGTTGAACCGGAGACCTCTTGATCTGCAGTCAAATGCTCTACCACTGAGCTATACCCCCATAAAATGCATTGTCTGAAAATAGTAAAAAAAAAAAAAAAAAACTTCCTTTAAAGAGACAATATCTAATAAAGACAGTCTGGCTTTGAAGACAAAGTTTTGGTAAGTCCAAACCTGCCAAATGCTCTACCACTGAGCTATACCCCCACAAAAAGTGCTGTCTTAAAATAATGAAAAAAATAATAATTCCTTCAATGAGACAATAACTAATAAAGACAGTCTGGCTTTGAAGACAAAGTTTTGGTAAGTCCAAACCTGCCAAATGCTCTACCACTGAGCTATACCCCCACAAAATGCATCGCCTGAAAATAGTGAAAAAAAATTACTTACTTTAATGAGACAATATCTAATAAAAAGAGACTGGCTTTGAAGACAAAGTTTTGGTTAGTCCAAACCTGCCAAGTCCAAAGTGGGCACTCGGATTTGAAATGGGGACCTCTTGATCTGCAGTCAAATGCTCTACCACTGAGCTATACCCCCACAAAACACCTTGTCTGAAAATAGTAAAAAAAAAAAAAACTTCCTTTAAAGAGACAATATCTAATAAAGACAGTCTGGCTTTGAAGACAAAGTTTTGGTAAGTCCAAACCTGCAATCTCCAAAGGGGGCACCCGGCTTTGAACCTGGGACCTCTTGATCTGCAGTCAAATGCTCTACCACTGAGCTATACCCCCACAAAAAGTGCTGCCTTAAAATAATGAAAAAAATAATAATTCCTTCAATGAGACAATAACTAATAAAGACAGTCTGACTTTGAAGACAAAGTTTTGGTAAGACCAAACATGCTAACTCCAAAGGGGGCACCCGGATTTGAACCGGGGACCTCTTGATCTGCAGTCAAATGCTCTACCACCGAGCTATACACCCACAAAAAGTGCTGTCTTAAAATAATGAAAAAATAATAATAATTCCTTCAATGAGACAATAACTAATAAAGACAGTCTGGCTTTGAAGACAAAGTTTTGGTAAGTCCAAAACTGCAAACTCCAAAGGGGGCACCCGGATTTGAACCGGGGACCTCTTGATCTGCAGTCAAATGCTCTACCACTGAGCTATACCCCCATAAAATGCATTGCCTGAAAATAGTGGAAAAAAATTTACTTACTTTAATGAGACAATAACTAATAAATACAGTCTGGCTTTGAAGACAAAGTTTTGGTAAGTCCAAACCTGAAATCTCCAAAGGGGGCACCCGGCTTTGAACCTGGGACCTCTTGATCTGCAGTCAAATGCTCTACCATTGAGCTATACCTCCACAAAAAGTGCTGTCTTAAAATAATGAAAAAAAATTATAATTCCTTCAATGAGACAATAACTAATAAAGACAGTCTGGCTTTGAAGACAAAGTTTTGGTAAGTCCAAACTTGCCAAATGCTCTACCACTGAGCTATACCCCCACAAAATGCATCGCCTGAAAATAGTGAAAAAAAATTACTTACTTTAATGAGACAATATCTAATAAAGAGAGACTGGCTTTGAAGACAAAGTTTTGGTTAGTCCAAACCTGCCAAGTCCAAAGGGGGCACCCGGATTTGAACCGGGGAAGGCTTGATCTGCAGTCAAATGCTCTACCACTGAGATATACCCCCATAAAACGCATTGCCTGAAAATAGTGGGGAAAAAAATTACTTACTTTAATGAGACAATAACTAATAAAGACAGTCTGGCTTTGAAGACAAAGTTTTGGTAAGTCCAAACCTGCTAACTCCAAAGGGGGCACCCGGATTTGAACCGGGGACCTCTTGATCTGCAGTCAAATGCTCTACCACTGAGCTATACCCCCACAAAAAGTGCTGTCTTAAAATAATGAAAAAAATAATAATTCCTTCAATGAGACAATAACTAATAAAGACAGTCTGGCTTTGAAGACAAAGTTTTGGTAAGACCAAACATGCTAACTCCAAAGGAGGCACCAGGATTTGAACCGGGGATCTCTTGATCTGCAGTCAAATGCTCTACCACTGAGCTATACCCCCACAAAAACTTCTGTCTTAAAATAATGAAAAAATAATAATAATTCCTTCAATGAGACAATAACTAATAAAGACAGTCTGGCTTTGAAGACAAAGTTTTGGTAAGTCCAAACCTGCAAACTCCAAAGGGGGCACCCGGATTTGAACCGGGGACCTCTTGATCTGCAGTCAAATGCTCTACCACTGAGCTATACCCCCATAGAATGCATTGCCTGAAAATAGTGGAAAAAAATTTACTTACTTTAATGAGACAATAACTAATAAAGACAGTCTGGCTTTGAAGACAAAGTTTTGGTAAGTCCAAACCTGCAATCTCCAAAGGGGGCACCCGGCTTTGAACGTGGGACCTCTTGATCTGCAGTCAAATGCTCTACCATTGAGCTATACCTCCACAAAAAGTGCTGTCTTAAAATAATGAAAAAAAATTATAATTCCTTCAATGAGACAATAACTAATAAAGACAGTCTGGCTTTGAAGACAAAGTTTTGGTAAGTCCAAACTTGCCAAATGCTCTACCACTGAGCTATACCCCCACAAAATGCATCGCCTGAAAATAGTGAAAAAAAATTACTTACTTTAATGAGACAATATCTAATAAAGAGAGACTGGCTTTGAAGACAAAGTTTTGGTTAGTCCAAAACTGCCAAGTCCAAAGGGGGCACTCGGATTTGAACTGGGGACCTCCTGATCTGCAGTCAAATGCTCTACCACTGAGCTATACCCCCACAAAACTTCTTGTCTGAAAATAGTAAAAAAAAAAAAAAAAACCTTCCTTTAAAGAGACAATATCTAATAAAGACAGTCTGGCTTTGAAGACAAAGTTTTGGTAAGTCCAAACCTGCTAACTCCAAAGGGGGCACCCGGATTTGAACCGGGGACCTCTTGATCTGCAGTCAAATGCTCTACCACTGAGCTATACACCCACAAACCGCCTTGTCTGAAAATAGTAAAAAAATAATAATTCCTTCAATGAGACAATAACTAATAAAGACAGTCTGGCTTTGAATACAAAGTTTTGGTAAGTCCAAACCTGCAAACTCCAAAGGGGGCACCCGGATTTGAACCAGGGACCTCTTGATCTGCAGTCAAATGCTCTACCACTGAGCTATAACCCCACAAAACACCTTGTCTGAAAATAGTAAAAAAATAAATAATAAAAAAAAATAAAAAATAAAAAATAAAAAAATAAAAACCTTCCTTTAAAGAGACAATATCTAATAAAGACAGTCTGGCTTTGAAGACAAAGTTTTAGTAAGTCCAAACCTGCAAACTCCAAAGGGGGCAGCCGGATTTGAACCGGAGACCTCTTGATCTGCAGTCAAATGCTCTACCACTGAGCTATACCCCCACAAAAAGTGCTGTCTTAAAATAATGAAAAAAATAATAATTCCTTCAATGAGACAATAACTAATAAAGACAGTCTGGCTTTGAAGACAAAGTTTTGGTTAGTCCAAACCTGCCAAAGCCAAAGGGGGCAGCCGGATTTGAACCGGGGACCTCTTGAACTGCAGTCAAATGATCTACCACTGAGCTATACCCCCACAGAATGCATTGCCTGAAAATAGTAAAAAAAAATTACTTACTTTAATGAGACAATATCTAATAAAGAGAGACTGGCTTTGAAGACCAAATTTTGGTTGGTCCAAACCTGCCAAGCCCAAAGGGGGCACCCGGATTTGAACCAGGGACCTCTTGATCTGTAGTCAAATGCTCTACCACTGAGCTTTACCCCCACAAAACACCTTGTCTGAAAATATAAAAAAAAATAAAAATAAATAACTTACTTTAATGAGACAATAACTAATAAAGACAGTCTGGCTTTGAAGACAAAGTTTTGGTTAGTCCAAACTTGCCAAAGGCCAAAGGGTGCACCCAGATTTGAAACAAGGACCTCTTGATCTACTGTCAAATGCTCTACCCATGAGTTATACCCCCACAAAAAGCCTTACCTGAAAATAGTGAAAAAAAAAAAAACTTCCCTTAATGAGACAATATCTAATAAAGACAGTCTGGCTTTGAAGACAAAGTTTTGGTTGGTCCAAACCTGCCAAGTCCAAAGAGGGCACCCGGATTTGAACTGGGGACTTCTTGATCTGCAGTCAAATGCTCTACCACTGAGCTATACCCCCATAAAATGCATTGTCTGAAAATAGTGGAAAAAAAATTACTTACTTTAATGAGACAATAACTCTAATGAGATAACAATAATGAGACATGATTTCACTTTAACTTAATTGTTTTACTAATGTTCAATCATAGAAACGTAAGGTTAGTACACATAGGCTCAATCCCAATTCTACCCCTTACCCCTACACTTAGCCCTACCCCTCCGTTTGGCGCGTTCACATGAAGGGGTAGGGGTGTCTCATTTCTCTTTTAGTTGGAGGGGTAGGGGTAAGGGGAAGGGCCAGATAGCCCTCCAAACAAAGATTTTTCAGGACCTCACTTCAAACGAAGGGCTAAGAGAAATTTCCAACATGGCTGCTCACTCGAGCAAGCAGACTCGTAAATATAAGTAATTTTTGCCTTTAATAAGGATTTTGATGACAATGTTTCATTATATGTATATTACCTTCAATCTTGTGTTTGTGTTTATGGTGTTGTTTTGTAAATAAACGTTTGCAAAAAAATCGCTAAAGTTTGCTAGCAGATAGCACTGATTGCATGATATTACAAAATATATTTTTATGTCATATACACTTGACTGCATGTTAGAAACATGAAACACCAGTGGCACGGCAATTTGCAACGGTGGTGTAGTGGAGGGTGTACGCAGGTATACGGTGTATACATACTTCCACTTTTTAAATCCCCTCTGATGCGCATTATTCAGATAGTGTCCTGCATTCGCCAAAATCATGGCAGTCCACCACATCCAGTCATATGAATAAATGTAAATATTCGCTAAAAACACCGAATAAAGGCAGTGATGATGCAGTCAGGACCGTGGAGCCGGCTTGCTTTGAAATGTATTTGATGATTGCACCTAATGCACCTGCGCCCGCTAAGTCTACCGCACCAGTAATCTAAATCAGTACATAATAATAAAAGCTAAAACGAACGCGTTCAAATAGAAAGTTGAAAACGAAATTCACAAATGAAGCATATACTTCTCCAGGCACCACTACACTGATTAGCAATTTGCCACGCATGTGATAATGCGTTGTTTGTTTTGCTTACGGCCACATGTGAATGAACGGTACACCGTACATTTGTACTTTTTAAAACATGACAACATTTTTTGACATCTTGGAATGAGTGATAAACATCTGCGCATGTCCTCTGACGTAACATTAGCAACTAGCGACAACCTATGATGACGTATAACAGTGTTGTAGTGGTGTCCCATTTCTTAGGGGAAATATTTTAGCCCTTCCCCTTTACACTTTGTTTCAAGGGACAAGGGGAAGGGGCGAGGGGTAGGCGAAGGGGTAGAAAATAGAATTGGGATTGGGCCATAGTCTGCTATTCCCCACTCTGTGTTGTGGGGGTTCACCTCCTTCGGCCATCCTGAACTTATATTTCTGAGTCTCACTGACTGCGGATCATGTGCACAATCACAGACACACGCCTGCAGCACTAACCGGTGGGGGAGGGGCTGCATTGTTTTCGCTGCAGGTACGCACACACACAACCTAGTAGGGAGTCCTGCGCTTTCACTTTGATGACACAGATAATGCACATATCGTAGGAACGGTATAACTTTTTTTTTTGTTTGCGGTTTTGAAACCGTGACTTTTTCAAACCGCGGTAAACCTTGAAACCGGTTATCATCCCATGCCTACACCACACACATATCGTCTCATCCAGGACAGTAATGAGTCTGCTTATAGACAAGATGTTAAGCTGGCTTTCTGGTCATTGACTTGATTGTGAAAAAGGCCCAGCAGAACTTGTATTTCCTTTGTCAACTGAAAAAGTTCAGCCCGATGAAAGTTTTGCTCAGCTGTTAATGAGTCGGTTCTGTGTTCTTTCATAACTGTCTGGTTTGGGTCAGCCAGCAAATCAGATATAAGACTGCAACAGACTGTTAGAACAACAGAAAGGATAACTGGTGTATACCTGCCCAACCTTTAGGACTTGTACAACTCCAGAGTGAAGAAACGGGAAGGTAACATCATCAGAACCAAATACTCTACAGCATTGTGCACAAAGTTTTATTAACCAAATCACAAACACATAACTAGTCTTAACAAACACACACAAATCATGCATACATGGTACATGGGAAGGGTAAGTGGTTGGATAGAACCGGACAGAAATGTGGCCGAGTTGACCATCTGAAAGAACCATCAGTCTCTAATTTAAAGCGCAGTATACAATAGCTTACATCAAACCTCTGTCTGGTGAAAGGAACGATACTTGCATTTGCCTTGGCTGTGGAACTAGAGTCTCGTAAAGCCTCCGAAGGTCTAGATAGTTCCATTTGATGGCCGCTGTAATCCCTTGAAACTCTAAGGTTGTTTTTGACTCTGTTGTGGTTGAGAGAGTCCTCTCTCCTGAGTAAGCACATGGCTTGGTGTAAAGTTATACAGGCATTGTGCGCATTGTGCGCTTTATTATACGGCCTGGAGCAACAGGACCGTTCACTGGAGGACTACACCAGGGACTTTTTAGATCTTCCGTGCCTTACGCACTACCCCGACTGCTTGCTCTGTGTATTTTATATCAATAACCTGAGCGAGCTGTGTTAGTAAATGGTCCTTGAGAGGATTTCCCCGCTTTTGTGGAGTGGGTGCTGGTGAATTGTGGATCACAGTTCACCACTGGCACCATGGAGGAGGATCACACCAGTCCCACTCTCAATCCAGAGCCACACTGCTGCACAGAGAACTCGCCCACCACAGCCGCAGAGCCCAGGCCTGTCACAATAAAAGAGCCAATGCTGGAAAAAGTGGAGCGCTGGCATTCTTTAGTATTTTTGGTAATGACAGTACGTCGCCCGAAGGGGACGCACTGACGTGTGGTTGCAAGGAGAGGAGATTTGGTATTTATAGTAAGTGGGTCCACTATCACAGCGGTAGTTTGAGGCACATGCTGCACTGGCAGAACGTGCCTGATCAAAAAACCTCTGCCACTCAGGGGCATTCGAAGTGGCAGGGAACGAATGCGAGCTTTCTTTAAGGGGATTCTGACATGCCGGGAATGGCTTTCCAAGCCAACAGCCGAGCGGCAAGAGGCTCTAATTTTATTGATGCTCGCTCGTCGCCCATACAGTGAGCGCTGGCATTCTTGAGTATTTTTGGTAATGACAGTACATCGCCCGAAGGGGACGCACTGACATGTGTGGCTGCAAGGAGAGGAGATTTGCTATTTATAGTAAGTGGGTCCACTATCACAGCGGTAGTTTGAGGCACACGCCGCACTGGCAGGACGTGCCTGATCAAAAAACCTCCACCACTCAGGGGCATTTGAAGTGGCAGGGAACGAATGTGAGCTTTCTTTAAGGGGAGTCTGGCATCTGCGAGAATTTGCCCCCTCTCTGCACACAGATCAGGACGGCTTCTGAGGCTCAGGTTCCAGACTCTGAGCCGGCTTTGCAGGCTGCGGGGTGGGCGCTGTCTTAGGGTGACTTGAAACAACTGCCGCACTGGGGTGTTTAGGCAGAAAGTGACGCAGCGCTTGCAACGTCTTCTGTGCCTCCGTGAAACACTCCATGAAAACGTCCACAGCGGGGCCAAACAGACCTTTTGGCGAGATCGGAGAATCGAGGAAAGCCATCTTCTCAGCGTCCCTGATTTCCGTAAGGTTCAGCCACAGGTGGCACTCCAGCACCACCAAGTTGGCCATGGCCTTCCCCACCGATTGAGCCGTTGCCTTGGAAGCACGCAAGGCCATGTCCGTTGCGGTGCGCAGCTAGCTGAAAATATCCAGCTCTCGGCCAGACTTGTCCATATCACGGAGAAGTTTGGCTTGAAAGACTTGAAGTACGGACATCGTATGAAGGGCCGAGCCGGCCTGGCTGGCCGCTGCATAAACCCTGTTGGCAAGGGCTGATGTCAGCCTGGAGGGCTTGGACGGCAGAACTGCAGCCTTCAGTCCTCGGCTCACTGGCGGGAGAAGATGTGCAGCTACTGCTTCTTCCAGAGGAGGGAGCTTGCAGTAACCACCTGTCATCCGCACCGTCAACAATGGTGAGAGCCGCGTCAGTAGAAGGGTTCACTTGCGCCGAATACGGAGCCTGCCAAGCTTTAGTGAGCTCTTCGTGGACAGCAGGCATAAATTTTACTTCCCATCACTCCACAACAAATCCTTTAAATTTAACGATAGAACAGAACTGAGAACAAAAGAAGAATGAAAATATAAACTATTAATGTGAAATTAATGTGAAATGTTGTAATTTTTGTACAAAATAAATACATTTTAACTTAAAGAACTACTAAAGAAACATCAAATTAAGATATGTATATTTGAAAGGTAACTCGTCTTTTTCTTACCATAGGCCTATATAAAATAATTTTAGATATAATCTAATAATATGGATATGATTTAATGCACTTTTGAACTACAGAGAAGCTGTGCTTTAAAGGGTCATGAAACCCCAAAACACATTTTTTGAGATGTTAACAGATATATACATGTTGCACATTGCTTAAAACAGTAATAGCTGTCACGAAATATGTTACAAAGTGGAAACTGGTCATTTTTGCGCTTTTTGTGACCATTTCGTGCATCCGGTTTTCAAGGCCTGTGACGTAGACGCAGGTTTTTTTTAGCACTCATTGGCTGTTTGGCTTGTACAGTACTTATTTACGTCATCAGGCTGACACCCCCTTTTAAGCATTATTAATGAGCAGTGTATCATTATACAAGACAAAGGACTTGTCTAATCCAATCTCTGCGCCCTGCTTTGCATGAGCTTTCGCAGTACTTACAAATGGGAAAGTAGCACTTGTGTCACTAGTATACATTAGCTGGCTTGCTGTTTCAGAGTCATGGTTCGGGTTTGTGGCTTTGTTCACTGTGACAAAACAAAAGAGTTGTTTTCATTTTCCCGTGACCTTTGTTATGTCTTTACAACATACATTCTCCCCGGGACCGAGTCTGGAGCAATTACCACACGAACACCTATTATAAGATTACAATATGATGCACATGTATTACATGACTTTTAAACGGGACATACAGGTCCTTCTCAAAAAATTAGCATATTGTGATAAAAGTTCATTATTTTCTGTAATGTACTGATAAACATTAGACTTTCATATATTTTAGATTTATTACACACAACTGTAGTAGTTCAAGCCTTTTATTGTTTTAATATTGATGATTTTGGCATACAGCTCATGAAAACCCAAAATTTCTATCTCAAAAAATTAGCATATCATGAAAAGGTTCTCTAAACGAGCTATTAACCCAATCATCTGAATCAACTAATTAACTCTAAACACCTGCAAAAGATTCCTGAGGCTTTTAAAAACTCCCAGCCTGGTTCATTACTCAAAACCGCAATTATGGGTAAGACTGTCGACCTGACTGCTGTCCAGAAGGCCATCATTGACACCCTCAAGCAAGAGGGTAAGACACAGAAAGAAATTTCTGAACGAATAGGCTGTTCCCAGAGTGCTGTATCAAGGCACCTCAGTGGGAAGTCTGTGGGAAGGAAAAAGTGTGGCAGAAAACGCTGCACAACGAGAAGAGGTGACCGGACCCTAAGGAAGATTGTGGAGAAGGACCGATTCCAGACCTTGGGGGACCTGCGGAAGCAGTGGACTGAGTCTGGAGTAGAAACATCCAGAGCCACCGTGTACAGGCGTGTGCAGGAAATGGGCTACAGGTGCCGTATTCCCCAGATCAAGCCACTTTTGAACCAGAAACAGCGGCAGAAGCGCCTGACCTGGGCTACAGAGAAGCAGCACTGAACTGTTGCTCAGTGGTCCAAAGTACTTTTTTCGGATGTCATTCGGAAATTAAGGTGCCAGAGTCTGGAGGAAGACTGGGGAGAGGGAAATGCCAAAATGCCTGAAGTCCAGTGTCAAGTACCCACAGTCAGCGATGGTCTGGGGTGCCATGTCAGCTGCTGGTGTTGGTCCACTGTGTTTTATCAAGGGCAGGGTCAATGCAGCTAGCTATCAGGAGATTTTGGAGCACTTCATGCTTCTATCTGCTGAAAAGCTTTATGGAGATGAAGATTTCATTTTTCAGCACGACCTGGCACCTGCTCACAGTGCCAAAACCACTGGTAAATGGTTTACTGACCATGGTATTACTGTGCTCAATTGGCCTGCCAACTCTCCTGACCTGAACCCCATAGAGAATCTGTGGGATATTGTGAAGAGAAAGTTGAGAGACGCAAGACCCAACACTCTGGATGAGCTTAAGGCCGCTATCGAAGCATCCTGGGCCACAGGCTGATTGCCTCCATGCCACGCCGCATTGAAGCAGTCATTTCTGCAAAAGGATTCCCAACCAAGTATTGAGTGCATAACTGAACATAATTATTTGAAGGTTGACTTTTTTGTATTAAAAACACTTTTCTTTTATTGGTCGGATGAAATATGCTAATTTTTTGAGATAGAAATTTTGGGTTTTCATGAGCTGTATGCCAAAATCATCAATATTAAAACAATAAAAGGCTTGAACTACTTCAGTTGTGTGTAATGAATCTAAACTATATGAAAGTCTAATGTTTATCAGTACATTACAGAAAATAATGAACTTTATCACAATATGCTAATTTTTTGAGAAGGACCTGTATAGTGTCTTTGAAACAAAAAGTGTCTACTTTACTTTTGCAGCGTTCATATACGCAAAACAATTTGAAATAGAACAATGTTGTTGTCTACTCTCTTCTTAAAAAGAGAAAAAGAAAGAGAGAGGAATAAGAGAATACTTTTAATGCGCACCTCCTTATTAATAAACTGTGGGATTATCCCGGGTGATTCAAAGTTTATTTCAGGATGTCAGTAATGTTTGATGCTTTGCTAGCATTACTGGAGCTCCATATTATAAAGAAGACCACTAATGTCTGTGAACTCAGTGTACAAGGACCTTTACAGTGCTGCGAGACAAAGTGAATGAACTTGTCATACACAATTCTGTATTTTGGCATTCGCTTGTATGGTGGCTCTGAACTGTCAAAACACTGCTCAAAATGCTTGCAACGGATGCAAACAACGCAAAAAAATCCAAATTGTTTATGACGGACGAAAATTTCGGAGGCAGTGTGCAATGCAGTGGACCTGCACTGTCATCACTTTGATCAAAGTGTGGGGATTCTGGTGGGGAGAAGTCCTCTACTTCCACACTTCTCTCAGAAACGCTGTAGCTGCTGCTGTGTGTTTACATTGTTGGTGTGCAAATTAGCAGAATTTTTTCACTTATTGTCACTCCCCCTCTCCACACTCTACCCCCACCCCTTACCCCCAGTGAACAACGTCCCTTTTCAGAAAGTTTTTCAAACCAGAGGTGTGAAAAAGCACCTCTGAAACAGGGGGTTTCATAACACTTTAAATGAGCAACACCACGAACACAGACGCTGCCTATTGGCTAAATCTGTCATGTGACACCACATTTTTTGCGTTAAAGCCCCTTTTCTCAACAAAAAGTGTTTCCACACTAATTTTTGTGAAATTTAAACTATCGATATAGGATTTATGCGTTAAAGTTAAATGGAAAAAGATTTTGTCAACACTTTTTTCCATTTCCATGAACTAAATTTCGAAGCGCTAAGTATTTTTTCACAAAAAGTCCTTGGATGGAAACCTGGCTAGTGATTTCCCAGCTCATAGATGGGCTGAACAAGTTTGACCAAAGCTGCCTCCCAGGGAAGTTCACGTATGATGATCTTTCCAGCCCCCAGAACCAACATTTGTGGTATGGATCAGAAGAGAACTGTCATTTCTGCTCCTCCCAGAATCCAAGCCTCCAGCACATCCTCTCTGGGTGAAAGACAGCACCGCAACCTCCGTATGGTCTGACATCATCACCACCGACCATATAAAACATACAAACTCTTTTTTAGCCTAAAAACATGGTGGAATGTCCTGTGATGTCTTATTGCTTCAAAGTAGGTAAGGTATTATGGGTATATACAACAAATGGGTACCCCTGAGCATACGTTAAAGGGATAGTTCACCCAAAAATGAAAATTTGATGTTTATCTGCTTACCCCCAGGGTATCCAAGATGTAGGTGATTTTGTTTCCTCAAAAAAACACAAACGAAGATTTTTAATGAAAACCGGTGCAGTCTGCCAGCCTTATCATGGACGTGGATGGGCACCAAACCTTCAAAAGTAAACAAAAACATGCACAGACAAATCCAAATTACACCCTGCGACTTGTGACGATACATTGATGTCCTAAGACACGAAACGATCGGTTTTTGTGAGAAACTGAACAGTATTTATATTATTTTTTACCTTTGATACACAGCCACGTCCATCTGTCCTGAGCACGAGTTTGGCATCAGTCACGTCACATGTGCACGCGCTCTGTCGTAGAATACGCAAACGCCGGAAGCGAACTGTTGCGTATACGACACTCATTGTTTACACAGTGCACAGAGATTGTGGGTATAGCGGCTATTCAAAATGGTAATTACTTGCGCGTATCCTGATTGTTTAAACCGATTGTTAAAGCTAAAAGATTGTGTTTGCTTGCACAAACTCATCCGGGACTTTTCACTGATTTCCCCTTACGGCGTTTGCGTATTCTACGCCAGAAGCGCATGCACATGTGACGTGACTGATGCCAAACTCATGCTCATGACAGATGGACGTGGCTGTGTATCAAAGGTAAAAAATTATATAAATACTGTTCAGTTTCTCGCAAAAACCGATCGTTTCGTGTCTTAAGACATCAATGTATCGTCACGAGTCGCAGGGTGTAATTTGGATTTGTCTGTGCATGTTTTTGTTTACTTTTAAAGGTTTGGTGCCCATCCACATCCATGATAAGGCTGGCAGACTGCACCGGTTTTCATTAAAAATCTTCGTTTGTGTTTTTATGAGGAAACAAAGTCACCTACATCTTGGATGCATTGGGGGTAAGCAGATAAACATCAAATTTTCATTTTTGGGTGAACTATCCCTTTAATACAATACCTGCTTGAACAGAGGTGGTCTGTGACAGCAACACTTTCAGATACTGATGTCACACTATGAAGGAAGTGCATCCTGAATAATAATTAAAAAAAATATATTAGTGAAGCCTACTTAAAAAAGTGGAACAAGTCCTAAGGCCTTTTGAGTGTGCTACTGTCTTCCTGTGTGGAGAGTCCTATGAGACATTGTTTTAGCTTTACCTCCACTGGTAAAGGGCCTCCAGAAGTCCATACAGAGCACATTATTTGAGACCACAACTGTCAAAGCTTTCCAAGGTGCTGCTGCACAGGAGATGACATCAAGATGGGAGCAGAAAACTAAATTCATCTGTTTGCAGCAGCCCTTGACCCCAGATTCCATTAAACTAAAATTCCTGCCACCAGAGGACAGTTTAAAAGTTCACCTCAAGGTTCAAGCTCTTGCACTGCAAGAGAAAAGAAGAGAGAGAGGGAGAAAACACGGCAACTTTAATGTGAGGGAAAAGAATGACTCAGTCAGTGCAGATGCAACACTTTCAGAGAGGAGGCCAATGTCTCTGCTAGACACTTTGCTCAGTTTAGTTTTAGATAAGCACAGTAATAGTGAGGAAGACACTGGTAAAGATACTCACAGTGAACCAGTGATGAATAAGATACTCATGTACTTTGGTGAGCAGGCTATTCCAAAGGATGAAAATCGACTGAAATGGTGGAAAAAAATGAAGCTAGGTTTCCCACCTTGGCCATGCTGGCAAAGTGCTTACATCTTACAAACTTACAGCTCATATATTTGTCATGGTCCTGTCACTTCAGTCTAGTTTATTTGTGGTTTTGTGGCAGAGCTCTGACACTCCAGTCATGTCTTTGTTTTTACTTCAAGCTGCACACTCTCTTGTCTGCATGCCTTGTTTCATGTTGGAGCGTGGTGTTCAGATCCTGGCACTCATGTCTTGTTAATTTTCGGTGTTCTTGTTGTCTTGTGCCATTGGGCACAGCTCATGTTTTTATTAGCTGCATGCTTTCATATGTTTTGTCTTGTGTAGCGCACGGCTTGGGGTTCCCTCAGTTGCGTGCTTTCTTTTGTCATGTTTGTGTGAACACGCGACTTATGAGTGTTCCTATTAGCTGTTGTTTGTGTCTTGTTTTGTTCAAGCACATGGCTTATGATTGTTTTGCTGGCCATGTGCTTGTGTTTTTGTTTTGTATGAGTACATGGCATTGGATTTGTTTGTTTCTCTGTGCCATGCACTCTCATGTCTATTGTCTTGACTCCGCCCATCTTGTTACCTGATTGTTGGTTTATTTTGCCCCACTTGTCCTCCCTCATTACCTGCCTTATTTGCTCTTTATTTGTCTCCTTGTGTTTGCAATCCTCTACCAGTTTGTTGTTGATTGTACCCTCATCATTTCCAGTCTTGTCCTAACCTGCCTGCCTGTTTTCCTCTTCTGGTATTTTTTTTATTTTAATTAATTTTTAATATTAATAAACCCTGTTAAAAAAACTGCATATGCTGCTTAGGTAGGTTTTGAAACATGGATGCTGGTTGGAGCTGGTTTAAGCTGGTCTTTAGCTGGTCCTTAGCTGGTTTAAGCTGGTCCTTATCCGGTCATGTGCCGGTCCTAAGCAACTACCTCCTGCTCGGGACCAGCTTAGGGCCAGGACATGACCAGCACACTCTTTTAGGCAGTATTTATGTTGGACTTTGCTCCTTTAAACTACATAATGCCTTCATAATGTATTTTTTTTTTTTTTGCACAATGTTAGGTAGAATTTGTGGCATTAATGGTACATGTTGCCCTAAAGCGTTGTTTGTATTTTAATTTTCAATTCTGGCACTGTATTTTTATACTGGAAAATTGAAGTTGAAGTATATTTTTAGAAAATTATTTAATAAAAGTCTGAAATACTAATAGAAGTTGTACTTATTCTTGAAAAGCTGAAAAATAATCAGCTAATCAAAAAATAATCTTTAATAATAATAATAAAAACATTAGATTATTTGACAGGTCACACACTGGCCTATGGGGGTACAAAAACATGTTTGGTATTTCTTCTATAGCATAACAACACATAATTTGTCAAGTTTCGCAAGGCATTGACTGAGTCATTTCAGATGACATTGTAGTATTCTGAAAGACTGCGCAGGAGCATGATGCACCCTTACACCAAGCATTGCACAGCTTGCAAGAGAAGCAGCTGACACTAAACAAAGAAAAGTGTGTTGATGGAGATGGACTTCATGAGCCATGTGCTCTCAAAAAATGAATTTGAAGCAGCACAACCTAAAGTCGAGGTGCTTTCTTGCGTGGTTAATTACTGTGGCAGACTAATTCTTTACCTGGCTACATGGCAACATGTACATGGGTCATGGGGGAAAGAACAAGAGTTCAAGGCTTTGAAGACCACACTGGCGAGTTCATAAACAATAGCTTACAGTACTAAATAACACACAGGTTATCATGCACACCAGTCCAGTAGGGCCTGGAGCGAACTTGAGTCAAATATAAGCTGGCGGTGCATACAAGCCAGTCATGCTCTGACTGATGTGGAAAGGCAGTATTCTTGTGAGAAGCTCCATGTTTTCCTATATGGGAAATAATTTTCTGTGATAAATGACCACAAGCCACTGGAGGAGATTTACTCACCGAAATCAAACCACCTGCCAGAATTGAGCATTGGGCTTTAAGGCTGCAGTCCTACAAATATACAAATATTTGGAGGAAATAAAAATGGCATTAGCTTGGCAGATTTTGATTGGCCTTTAATAAATGCAATGGGCTGCAGTGGAGTTTTCACGAAGAATGAGGATGCTTTTTGGAAGCTCTTTTTCTTTCTCTCAATGTAGCAGCCACAAATTGTAGCTTTAATAAATTGGAGGAGACAGAAGGGTTCGGGTTGGCAAGTTGGGGGCCAAACAACGACCCTGGAAATACACACCAAAATTGTCAGAGGGGTCTGCATCAGTAAAGAAATGGATGCACCTTGGGCATGATTCTCATGGTGATGAGGTTGTCGATTACAGAGATGATTCTGCCAAATTTATCTTTGAGTAGCAAGGCTTCGGAATAAAGAAAGAATAGGATCTATTCTAGACAGGTAAAAAGACCTGAGGTGCTTTGAGACATGGGCTGCTTCCAAAAACTTAGGCAGCTGACTTATATTATAATTACTATAATACTGATTTCTTGCTAAAAATAACATCAGAAACATACATTTACACTCAAAACTGACCACTCAAATTTCAGATGCCATCTTTATTTTTTTGCCATCCATCACGGAATGGATCACACAGTATTGTGGGATATCAAAGGCAGCGGAGGATTCGTCTATGCTGCCTTCAAAGAAACTGACCAGATTAAGGTATTTCAAGAGGCAGGAAATGAAGCAAACATTGGATTCAAACGTGCCTTCATGCCTTCCCACCTTGAAACGTGTCCTCCAAGGCAGCATTTTTCAGTTTTTCGATGCAGCCATGGTAAGAAAGTCATTGAGTAGGTGGATTAGGCATGAAATTCCACAAGAGTCAAACTGGAACTATCTAGACTGCGTGTTATAGGTTAGTGTACATTTTTCTGTACCAATCTCTTTTTATGGACCCTAAATTTTGACATACAGGACAACGCTGCCTATTTCAATCTCCAGTCTAAAAAAAGTTATACAGAGAAAAAGATGGTAGCTATAAAACTACACCAAGTCAGTGGAGTCCCAAGTCGTCTTCTGAGTGAAGTCACAGATCATCAAATTTGTGACTCCAAGTCATGGACATTGTTGGTTTAACCAAGGGGTGCCCAACCCTGTTCCTGCAGTGCCATTTTCCTGCAGAGCTCAGTTCCAACCCTGATTAAACACAACTGAACCAACTAATAAGGATCTGAAGGACCACTTGGTAATTACAGACAGGTGTTTGATCAAGGTTGGAATGGAACTCTGCAGGAAGGTAGATCTCCAGGAACAGGGTTGGGCACCCCTGGTTTAATCTTTTGCTGCTACAACTGGCAAAAGTTTGGTCTCACTTTATTTTGATGGTCCCTTTAACATATTCCGTTGACTAAAAGTTAACATTGCACTTACATATCTACTAACACTGATTAGTTATTTACTAATTACTCAGAGTGTTAGTAGACGGATAGGGTTAGAATAACATTGACATGTACTTGCAAAGTTACCTATAGTCAGTAGAATGTCTGTTGGGATCACAAAGTTAGCAGATATTAAGCAGACAGTCTACTAATACTCTAATGAGAGTAAGTTATGTGGATGCAACATTACTTATTGTCAACAAAATGTTCAAAAGGAGACAATCAAAACAAATTATCATCACCGCAATACTCAGTTTATCAGTTAATCTCTCAAGGACTCAAGCACAGAGATGGTAAACTCAGATGACTCTGCTCCTAAGAACCATGCAACTACAGCCTTGTGCTAAGGCCAAATCCCACTCCTGACATCATCTGTGGTGGGCGGCCTTGGCATTGACTCTGCAAAATATGTAGCAGGAGCTGTTTATTATGCAACCAAAGCATACAAATTAACCAGAAATAAAGTACAAGAATCACTATTTAAAATTAAAACGTTTTAAAAAGTGTTTGGTAAACTGTTTCACAATAAAAACACTTTAAGTGTTTTGTTAATACGGTTAAGTTGTGGCATGTAGGGGTAGGGCCATCAAAAAGAAAGGACAACTGGACCAGGCCCAGACTAGTTTCAACCAAGGGATGCCCTGGTCTATGAAGCCTGGTTAAATACAACTATTTGAAGCAAAAATGAATCCAGATTTAAAATAACAATGAAGTACCATTGCTTAATCACTCCTGAATAAATTAAGACAAAATATAAAATAAAAATGGCAGAACACCACATTTGTTTGATGTGAAATGCGGTGCTCCTGTGTGACATCTAGTGGTTGAGAAGTCCTGGAGGGCCACTGTACCACTGAAATTTAGTTCCAACCCTGATGAAAACTCACCTCCCTCTAGCTTTCGTGTTACCCTGAAAACATTTATTTGCTTTTTCAGGTGGTTGGACCTAATCTCTGCAGGAAACACTGGTCCTGGAAATCCACTGGCTGTTTCTCAATTCCAAGAATGCAAAGAACGGACTTGGGTTCTTGTGGAGGCCCGTCTTGCCAGGCTTCCTTGAAAGAACAAACTTGGAAGAATGCGAGAACACAGAACACATCTTTGTGAAAATTGAGATGTGCTGTGTTCTTGCTGCTTAACTGACAGTCCCAGCAGGTTACAGGGAGAGAGACAGCAGCACACAATGCACAATATAAAACATTTATATTATTTTATAGCTTTTTACCTCATGCATTTGTGAAAAAGATTAAGCTATGTATAATGTTATATATTCTTTTTAATATGCCAATAAAAAATACAACAGGCTTTCTTACTTCATTAAAATTATACAAAACAAAAGACAAATGTTTACTTTCATGAGCCATCACGTATTTGCACGCATGCAGCGAGAACGAGAAGTTTAAAGCTTACAGGCTTCCATACATCGTCCGCTTGCAGCATCTTCTGGGATTTCTAACGGTTCAATTCCCTCAAGTCTGCATTCGAAGCATCCTTGATTTCAAGAACACATCTGGGCACTTTCATGTGTCCTCTGTACTTGCGTTCTTGAGTATTGGAATTGAACTTCGACAGTTAATGATGTAGTTCGAGAACACAAGATCACATAAGAATGCATACTGAGGCATACTGATTCTCATTGTCGATTAATTGGGTCCACCCACAGTACACACACACAACTTTAGAGGGTCATGTCAAATTACAGCACTGAATGACGCATTTCTATAGACAAAATGCATCTAAAAATAGTGGAGGAAACAGAATGAGATGCTGCAGGAGAGTTACGTGATCCAAGCTGCCCAAAACAAGAGAATTCTTTATTTTAAACTATAAGCTAATAGCCTAAAAAGCAACCTGTGAGGCGCTTTGACAGATTTGTTTGCATCCTCAGCATGAAAACTTTCAGTTTACGGTCATATTATTTTCTGTAAATATCACAAATTCACAAAAGCATTTACATTTTTGCATAAAAGTCCATCCTGACAGTCTGTGTTAAGTTTAAATCTTTACTGAATGAGTCTGTCAGACAGCCGGAACACAGAGAGGGAAGCAATTAATAATAAGCGCAAAAACATTGAAATATGTTGTTGAATGTAAAATTTAGGTTGAACAGAAAACATGTGGTGCACATATTTATGAAGATTAGGAACTGTAAAGGGATAACAGCATGTAATTATCTGATATGTGACCCTGGACCACAAAACCAGTCTTAAGTCGCTGGGGTATATTTGTAGCAATAGCCAAAAATACATTGCATGGGTCAAAATTATTGATTTTTCTTTTATGCCAAAAATCATTAGGGAATTAAGTAAAGATCATGTTCCATCAAGATTTTTTGTAAAATTCCTACTGTAAATATATCAAAATGTCATTTTTGATTAGTAATATGCATTGTAAAGAACCTAATTTGGACAACTTTAAAGGTGATTTTCTCAGTATTTTGATTTTTTTGCACCCTCAGATTCCAGATTTTCAAATAGATGTATCTCGGCCAAATATTGTCCTATCCTAACAAACCATACATCAATATAAAGCTTATTTATTGAGCTTTCGTATGATGCATACATCTCAGTCTTGTAAAATTTTACCTTATGACTGGTTTTGTGGTCCAGGGTCACATATATAAATATCAGACACTACATAACCGCCTTTTATATAAAGAAATGACAGTAAACGAGACTTTGAGCAAAGTGAACACGTGTTCCTGCAGAACATTCTTCTCACCTGTTGGTTAACACAGAGTTTGTTTTTATTCGTCTTATCTGTATTAGGCTATTCTTTTCATTTTTAATGTAGAGACTTAAACTTTGTTCACTTTATACAGTGCTTGACAAATTTAATAAAACAAATGTATGTAAGGTGTCTAACAAATTATTTAAGGTTTGTGCCACTGCTGCTCCAAACTAACAGTATTGGTGATTACCAAAATAATTTTTTAGCTTTCTGTATTGGTTAGTCCTCCAATATGCAATAAGGTTTTTAGTAACAGTAGGCTATTTCTAATGCTATAATTATTGCAATTATCTATGAAAAAAAAAATCAAGCGCTTTGTATTGGGGTTTTTTTCAGATATTTGTCTTTTCTCTTTATTACGAACGGTGGTCTAATAAATTAAGCACTGTTTTCATAACATTCAGTTGACACATTAGCTTGAAGGACATTGGGCAGGATGTGGAATATTGTGATTTTTGCCAATAAAATAAAAACAATTGGGATTTAAGCCAATTTAGCGAAAAAATAATCGACCAACTAATCGATTATCAAAAAAATCGTTAGTTGCAGCCCTAATTGTTAGCATAACTCAGTAGTTACCTTGAATCTCAATCCTTTAAAAGAAATCCAATAAAGGTTTATGTGAACAGGCAAGACTCAAATGTTCCCAATAATGTTTTATAAAAAAAAAAAAATAAATAAATAAAAAAAACACACACACAACACACAATACTGGTGTTAGGAGAAAATACATTTAGAAATGACAAAACAAACACTGTACAAATGCGAAATAACAGTAATGAGTACAAAATAGAAATTTTAGAAATGAGATTTCATTTTTAAGGTGTCTGCATTGGTCTCTACCACAATGCTTTCAATCCGCTTGTTGTACTGCTCCAAAGTTGTGAGAAGACGGTCATAGAACTCCTATGGAAGAAATGAAATACATATGACACAAAACATTGAACATAGCCTTAACATTAACATGCTAAAGAACAAACAGAAAAGGTGTCAAAGACCATAACCGAGAGGGAAAAAAAAAAAAAAAAAAAAAATTAAAGTTAATACATAAAAGCAAGCAAATATTGAAAAGTAAGTTCACCTGGGCTTTTTGAGTTTGCTGGTTGCACTTTTCTCTAAGCTTCTGCATCTTTTCCTTGAACTGTTTAGTTTCACGGTTGCTTTCTTCAATCATTTTCACAAATTCCTCCCGTTTCTGGTGGATTTTGTCATATTGGCTGAATAAAAAAAAAAAAAAAAAAAAAAAAATTTATATATATATATATATATATATATATATATATAAAAAATAATGTTAGAATAAAGTTTTCTGCACAAATTCACAAGGACTACAGGGAACTAAATAATTCAAGAAAAAAATATTCTTGTTTGTACGGTTCCAAAAATCAGCGAAGGAGAAAAAAAATTAATAAAATAAATCTTACACAGTGACAGTCTAATCTAGACACTTCACAAACATGCTAAATTCCCACAAATGTAAAAATGCTCATTTAGAAAGTATGCAACATTTGCAAGACCTTGCAACCTTGATTTGGACCTAAACTCAGAGTCTGGTGACCCCTGCCATAATCTATAGGACTTCATTGGATGAATCAATGTATTCTGAAGCAAAATGACAAGTTTAAGGAAAATACTAGTATTTGAAACTTGTCAGCTAAACACTATAATTTTATTTATGCCATTTATAACAAGTACTAAATTAAAGCCATCATACAAAAAGGGACTTTACACAAAAAAAGGGGTAACCAAACAAAGGTTAAAATCTAGAATACAACATTTACATTTAATAACATTTTTTACTTACCCATAAATGTTTTTGACTTGCTGATCTTTCACCTCTTTTTTCTGTCGACGGATCTGCTGCTTAGACTCCTTGTCAAGTTTCATGGCAAGTGCTCTCTTCATCTGGGCCTCTTCACTGCTCAGGCTCTTCAGCTCTTTCTGCAAGGTTTCATTCATGGCAGCTAAGCTCTGGACCTGTATAATAAAGAACATTATGTATAGAACACAAAGCTGAAGGGAGCAGCTCCAGTGAAGAAAAACCTTCAGATCGTATCTCCACATTTACGAAACCACACAATAAAACCCAGTGTTTGTGCAGCATAGGAAAGCTCTCTCTCTCTTTTCTCTCTCTGTATGACATTCCAGACAACTATTTGTCCAGTCCAGCTCCATGTGCACTTGTGTAATTTTTTGTTTCAGAATTGTTCAAATATTTATCTTTTTTGGAACCATTACAAAGTGTTACATTTTGTTGTGACAAGCCTAAATTACATTTTTTTTTTTTTAAATAAAAACCATGCAAATGTGTCTTGCTAACCGCTAATGACAGTTTAGTTTGGAATAGCAAGATGTTTGGTTTGACAGAAAATATCCACCGGTGTCACGCCTGTACTGTCACACCACAGGACAAAGATGTCACACCAGAAAACAAGGTCTCTTTAAGCATTTTAAATAATTTCAATAATATTTGATTAACTCATTTTTATTCTTTATAGTTTATTAAACTAGTTTTTGATGCTTTTGCAGAAACAAAGAATTG